>NC_053469.1:1022500-1275000 GCF_015227805.2 Hirundo rustica | reverse complement strand
ACCCACACATTTGGGGTTTTATACCATCTTTTTGAAGCAGACTAGAGACTGCATGATCAGGCAAGAATTTAAAAAATGTGCTGTAGTGCCAGGTGCCCAGTTAAACACAGCTATAAACCTCAGACAATGCAGAGAGCTCTGCCAAATGAACTGCGGCTCTGGCACCTAAAGGCAAAAAGTGAAATTTATTAATCAATTTTCCTTCTCGCTCTCATGTTCGCTTGTAAAAATGAGATTGTAAACCAATCTTACGAGATCCAAATTCTTCCGTTTTCTGCTTTAAATGTAAAAATGTTTTTATCCTTCTGCTTCTAATTACAGCTTCTTTTTCTTTCTAAGAATGCATTTATCTCTTTCAGTAAAAAGAGCAGCAATAATATGTTGAACAACCCTGAAATAAATTTTGTCATGTAAAAAATTAATTACGCATTCCAAACCTGGTCACTGTAGCCCTCTGGGAATTGCCTCCGCACCTCAGGATCTGTAAATAATTGACAGATAATATTAATTGGCTTTGGATTAGTGAGCAAGCAGAGAATCACACATTAATATTTGATCAGAAGATGATAGCAACCCTGGCAGGGGATCCAAGGAGGGCAGCTGAGGCTGCTATGCTGATAAGAGCAGGGAAGGACTTTTCAAGGCTCTCCCTTTACCCTCCTCCAGACAGAAAAAAACTGTACATAAAACACACACAAAACACATGAAACCAAAAACGTCTGTGTGTACACGCACACATGTGCATATATATATATGTGCTAGACTGAACTTCAGGCTGGTACTTGGGCAACATCTTTCCTGCTGCAATTTGCCACCTGGGCTTGTCACCAGGAAATGGTCACCCAACGCGCTTCATTTTGGTTAAAATCAGACAATCAGCTTTGCCAGCTCCAGGCACTGTGCTAATTTATCCCCACAGACAGTTTTCAGTGATACCAGTTTACAAATCCCTCAAAATTACTTTATACTTACGTTAAGGTATGCTCCCTAAAAACCCAAAAATATTTATCCGGAATTTGAAAGAGGCAATTAACACAGCTCATCAGAAAAACAAGTGTGAAACACTTCAGAGTAGCAAGCATTCAAGACTGATGCAACGTCCTTATTCCTTTGGCTGTCAGAATAAATAATATGGTAGTATTCCCTGAGAAGTTATCTTAAATTTAATTAGAGATGTTCATAAAACAACAGAATATCATGATTGAAATTATTTATACGACAACCTATTTAAAACAGATCTCTTCAAAGCCATCCATTTTTCAAAGGAATACATCGGAGAAGGCCACATTCCATTCTACAAAGATAATTTTTTAATTACAAAACCCAAACCCTCTAACAATCGGGCGAGAGCTGCAAACCAAGCGCAGCGCGTGAAGGGATGAAGAGCGCCCCGGCAGCGCTGCCCCTCGGCACCAGGCTGGCTTTGGCAGCGCTCAGCGCGGGCAGGAGCAGGGCTGGCACGGGCACCTCCCCTGCCGTGCCCGGAGCAGCACCAGCAGCTCAGCCCTGGGGACTCCCCTGCCAGCAGGTGCAAACTCCTTCTCAAGGTGTGCTCTTTCCACGTGAGAAATCCAACAGCCTGGCCCGTCGTAAACTTTCCAGCTTTACATTATCCAGACAATCAGATGCATGGTCTTAACATTTCACCGTGATGCATATACAATATATCAAACTGGACATACACGTATCTACATTACCACAGCAAGGCAGAAACGAGAGCAAGGGATCTCCTTTGAAAGCCTTACTGAAAATTCTTCAGTCTACACGCAGGTAAGTGAGCAAAGTGTCCAAACACACAAAAAGATGTGACCAGCTCTGCTGGCATGGGCCCGCTCTGCACACAGCAATTAACAGGGCAGTACGGCTTCACACCAGCACAGCAAGTACAGCAGCAGTGGTAAAATGAAACTATGCCACACCTATTAAGATGCATATTTTAAAATAAATTTTGTATTAATTATCAGAGGGCAAGATTTCAGAATTTCACAGGAAAAAAAAAAATCAATGAAAGGAATAAATTTGTATTGCTGCAGATATCTGTAATGGTGAACATGATACCTACATTCCCCCGCCTCTTCTATTGATCCACTGCTCTCAAACTTAATATAAATATATATACACATTCTGCCACACACAACATTTTATCATTTGCCATTTTTTTAGAGAAATTAAGAACTCAATTTGACATAAATCCAAAGTGCGTTTGCTCTAAACACATTCGTCCATAGATGGCAAACCACATTCTCACTCTTGAAAAATCCAACAAAACAGACTAGCCATACAAAGTAATTGTGTGTGTGTGTGTGTAAGCACGTACTTTCCCTGTTTCTGTGCTCCTGGAGCTCCCTGCCATGAAGGACAGCCAGACAAACGTCCTGGAGTGTATTTCTGTGAAGCCTCAGAGCCCCATCTCAGCTCCTGGCCCAGGGGCAGAGGTCTGTGCAGGGCTTTGTGAGACTGCAGCGTTCACAGAGCCCAGCTCACCCTGAGCAAACACATCCCCGTCAGCGCCTCTCAGGTCCCACCTGAGGGAGCTGCCCTGCGTGTCCCCTGCCCGTGTGACACAGGACACAGCTTGTCCACAGGCCACTTGCGATGGCACATCTCACAATGGAGTCAGGATGGCTAATCCAGACAAGCTGGGACCCTACAGGTAAGAAAACCACTCTAAGGTATGCCTGGCAGCCACAGGTCCTCATGTTTTTTACAAGTCCTCTCTATTTAAGATTGCATCAGCTCCATCACTTCACCTTTTAAATGGTCTGGGAATATTTACTAAACTTCCAGTATCTTTATTTGGAAAACACTACACTGGTCACAGGGGAAGAAAATTACTTCACATGTTACAGCTTTCATCACTGCATCCATTCTTCACTGTTAACCCAGTGTTCATCTGAAAGGTGTTTTCAACTATACTTACCTACACAGTAGAAGTATATCTAAATTCTACATGTTCAAGCCATGAAGTTTCAGGAAGCCAGACCACCTTCACTACACCAAGAGGAGTGACATAAATATGCACAATAGTGGCACTCAAGACACATGACTTTATGAAACGTCTCTACACCAGAATTGCTATTATATTACTCAGTACAGCCAGGCTCTCCCCTGAAGGGATAAGCACAAGTCACCCAAAAATCATAACAGATATGATATCCAAATTATTCTGAACAAGAGAAAACAGTCAAACAGATACAGGCCAAGCCAGCACCCAGGATCCAGCTTTAAACAGCACCGTGGGTATCAGTGAAAACTGTTTCAGCACTCGTGTGGAATACTTGGTAAACACATGAACAGAACTGACTGTCAACTCTGCCTGTAAAACTAAAGTAACTTGGGAACTTCAAACACTTTTACTCGCAGTAATTTGTTTTGCACAGCTCATGCAAACAGTTAGATGCAGCTCCATTGTAGTTGTAGACAGTAAAGAAAGCCCTTTGCAACTCAAAACATAGGCAACGCTGTTATTCCAGGTACTTAACAGGCTTTCGAGTGAAATGATGCAAAGTAAACACATGTAAAATACTTTTTTCAAGTTCAGGAGAGTGGAATCTATTTGCTGACATCAGAACAAGGGACGAGCCAGGCTGAAATCCCAACCAACCTCTTGCCCAGCTAAAGCGAAGCACTGAGCTGAAGCTCTGCAGTCACCTCTAACTTGACAGAGCTCTGAAAGCTCAGCTGAGAGCAGAAGGAGACCTTGCAAACCAGGAACAAACACGGCGCAGGTTCACCCCCAAAAGGAGAAAGTCACAGGAATTATGGAGACGTTCCTCAAACTAAACTTGTCCCAACCCCCTAAACAAGAATTCAGGCTGTGCCACATGCTGAACTTTTCTGTTTTTTGTAACCTAGCATCTCCTGTTTATCTTTCATTACAGCTGGTTTTGTAGTTTCAGCTCACAAAGATGACAAGATCCACACAGTTTATGCCTAAAGCAAGTGCTAACAAACTTCCCTGGAAGACATCCATCCATGAATATAAATACATGCTGAAATACAGCACTGGAGACTGTAAGTTGCAAGGGTAAAGCAGAAAGAATACAAGCAATAAGATTCCAAAATAAAGCTAAAATACACCATCCCATCTGCAATCTCCCCTTCTTACAGGGGCATAGGTGCAATGAAATACATGTCACAAACTGCTGGTACCAAGAAAAAAGTCGATTTTATTCCTAACGCTCACACTCAGGTTTAAAAAGCTTGTTACCCATGGCACATTGTACCAATTTCCTAAATCCATGAGTGACTTCAGTGAAGCCAGCGTGGGCTCACTTACCAACCTGACATGCACCATTAGAAGCTCTGTTCCCAGAGGGTACAGCTCCATCAAAGCAGCTGCTGCCACCAAATCTCAGCTGGCCAAAGACCTGCAGCTCCAGCAGCCCTTGGTACTGTCTAGGGACAGCCTGTCCCAGGGAGGAGTGGGCAGGAAAACCCCTGTGGAGTAGGTTCTGGGGCTATTTCTGCAGCAGCTTCCCGTACTGCTACTTAAAGAGGTTCTTCCGAGGGAACCGACTGAATCACCTCCCACAGGAACACGGCGGGGGTTATTTTGGAAAGGGGTGAGCAAGGCCAGCGCTCATTCTCGGGAACAGCAGAGCAAGGCTTTTCTGCACGGTGACAGCAGCACTCACACACTCACCAAAGGGGTCACACAGCGCTGGGTGAGTGCAGCTCTCATGGCTAACACATCCAGTTTTTCCCCTGGAAGTGGAGATTCCACATCATATCTGTGCACATTACGTAGAGCACTGCATTAATTACTCCACCATATTCCAGCTATTATTGCTAGTATTCCATTAAATATGTGAATGTTTTCAAGTTCCAAAAGCTATCCCTGCCTCTCCGTACAGAATCTTGTTCAACAAAAGCCAAATACAGCAGAATATTGAAATTAGCCGTGAACTGTATAATCCCATTGTTCAATTTCATGGCATTTAAGACAGTACCTTCCCCTCCACACAAGTCTGGATGTTAATCCGTGCTGGAACCTGATTTAATTTTCCAGATGACAGGATGGGAACATGCTACAATGGCATATTAGTGTAACTATGCTGCTCTTTTACTCACAACTTTTCTTACGTCATAAAGTGAGGAGTTTTGCTTTTAAAAGACACATGCTTAATTAATTCTACAAATAGCACAACACAAACCGGTCTGTATTTGAATTGTATGCAAATTTTAAGACCGGAGAAGTTTTCAAAAAATTATCAGAAAATACTTCCCAGTGTAAACCATGCAAACCCAATATAAACAAATTTGCTTCATCTGATAAAAGTCAGCCAATTTAATCCATACTGACTACAAATAATTAATATCAATCCCAAATTGAGAAATATAGTGAAAAATACTTCATTTTCCCTCCTAACTAATTGCTTACTTCATTCACTTCTTTAAGGTCCTTATAGCTGCAATCTCTCTAAAATTAACTGGAATTCCATTCAGAGTGACTTTAAATTTCAACACCCGCTACACATTCTCATCCTTTTGTGGCACAACTCAAAAGCAATGCAAACTTTTTCCAAACCTCTGCAAACTCCTTGGTGTCCTGCACTCAGCACAGCCAAACGCTCCTGCTTGCCCCTAACCTGCTGCAGCTCAGCCTGCAGATACCATCTCAGAGAGGGGGAAGCAGGGGGAGGGAAAAAGGCAGGGAGAGGTGGAGAAAACGTGGGAAAGAGAAAAACCTACACACACAAGAAAACAAACACGAAACCTCAGAACAAGTTCTGGCATAAAATACATATGGAATAAAACTCCATTTTTATCTAATGTATAGGTTTAAACCTTCAATCTTTTTTTTTTTAAGTGTACTTTATTCTAAAAGCGTGCAAGTCAGGAAACAACCAAGACGCAAAAGAAAATTCTACGAGAAAGTCTTGCACCCCATCACACCAGCCCACTGCCAGCACCGCAGCGTGTGAGACCGACGTCACCCCGAGGCGTCGCTGAGCACAGCAGGCACCCGCAGCAGGTGCCACGCTCAAACACACAACCCACGGGAGAGGGGTTTGTAACCAACCTCTTCAGCCGGCAGATCCCAGTGCAAATAAATATCCCACCCCCAGGGGCCAGGCTGCACCCTGTGCCGGGCTGGGCCCGAGCGGGCGGACACGGCCCAGCAGGAACAACAGTTCTGGAAGGTTCTGTGCATCCCTGACAAGCACAGCTGAGAGGAGCAGCCAGCATCAGCTGCTGTGCACGAGGCCACGGACTGCAATGGCACAAAAAACAGGCTCACAAGTTTGCCTCTCTCTCTTTAGCAGAGCATTTGGAATTCTGCCCTGCAAGTGCCAAAAACCTCACTGGTAACGTGAAAATGCTTTTCACGACAGTTTAATCTAGAAACATAATATAAGGTTTGTAAATCACACACAATATGCTGTTCAGACTTCAGTAAGGTGATGCAAAAGCAGGAAAGACTGAGAGCAAAGGCAGTATAAAATATACATCATAGGAAACAGGAAAGAAGGGAGAAAACCAGAACAGATTAGGCAAATCACCATGATTTCCATAATTGTTTTTATATTATTAACACATCAAGAGCTAGAGGGGCAGTGAGGAACAAAACTTTCCTCGGCGGTGTTCAGCAACATCTTATATGTGTTTTTTAAAAAATCCTTCTGAAAAAAAGCAGGTTAAGCTACAGATTCCCTCACAGCTTTTTCCTTAAGGCAATATACAGCTCTCCAGAAGGAAGAGATGTAGGGAGGTAACAGCTCTAACAACACAAGAACTGGCCCAGGTTGTCAGAGTTATGTCCATACACCTGGGGTGCACACCAGGCTTTCTGATCCCCTCACACCAGGTTTCCAGCACAGGCACAAGACCAGCAGCAGCTTTATAAGCCACTCAGAGTAAACATTAAATATGAGACTTTCACGGTTTCTAGCAGACAAACCAACTTTCCATCTAAAGGGGTCTTGGTTCACTTCACAATCCTGTTAAATAAACAGAAATATCACTCACTTCTTGGATAAGAAGACAGAAAAAACACTCACTGCCTTTTACAAACAGAAGAGGCTCCATTGGTTTCCTCATCAATTATTCGGTGTCATGTCAAGTTGAACTGCCCAGCTTGCCACGTGCAGAGCATTTAGTCAGATCCTCTCATAAGGCAACGTGTTCCATCTTAACTGCTTTTATTTACTCCCTCAGACTCTCATATGGAATAGGGCCAGGTTTAATCAAAACTTTACTAATTCTTTTAATGGAAGTTGGGAAACAGTTGTGGTACAGGCAGAGTGTTCAAAATATGAAATACAATTGGGGAAATGCCTCTCTGTTAAATCCTTAGGTTCTTTGGTTTCATCCATACCACAATACTGGTTTTACAAAACACAGTTGTGTAACGGTGCAGATTAATGTCTATTGCCAACACTCTAAACTGCTGAGAGCAGGGAGAGATTGGAAAGCATAAGATGTCTTGAGTGATCAGCAAACTCAGAATTATTTCCTTACAAAGAAGAGCAGGAAGCTTTCAGTCCAGATTAATTTTTAAACTGCTGATACTGACAGAACTAAAACTAGAACTATAAGAAGGGGATGCACAGGATAGAACTAAAACTAAAATAACAGCGATCAAAACCAGGAGACAAAATAAGTACTTATTTCAAGTCCTGTTTGTTACATCTTCATTTGAAGTCTTCAGATCTTTTCTCTGCACTGGTTAATGACTTTGGTGATACCTCGAGCCCACATTAAAGCACGGTTGATGAATCTTTTGAGTTTGCTTTACTGTGCACTTAAGGGGATATTTCTCTTGATAACCATCTGTTCTCCAGCCAACCCAGAAATGTAGTATTCCTGCAAATCGAAGCCAGACTCCAGGAGTCCTGCAAACTGCGAATTTTGAATGGATTGTATTTTTAATTCTTTTTTTCCCCCTGTAATTTTAGTTGGCAAATTATACAGCAGCTAAAACTTGCAAAAAACATAATTAGGTAAAATCGTACTTCAATGGTCAAGAAATCCACAAAGCCTGGCTTACAAAATGAAATACGAAGTGTTTTGAAACATTTTACAGGCTGCCTGTAATAATTATACAAAAGAGTTTAAATGCAGAAGTTGAATGGGAACACCTACTTTAAGCAGGCTTTTTGAGGGTTTAATAATTTTTTAAATTTATTTGTGTTTGATCAGAGTATTTTTTCTCATAACCTTTTTGACACTCTATAAATTTAATAGAGATGTGTTTCAAGTGCTCAGGCCATGAATACTGAATTTGTTTCTCTCCTGCCTCTTTGTATTTATACTCTGAGACAGCGGAGTTGCCTGGTGACAGTCTCCCCACTTCCACAGCAGCTGGCAAGCCCTCCTTGTCCTGGGAATATGAAAGAACCAGTTAACTAATATTTCAGGCTCTGATTTAAATGTGACAGTCTGGAAGTGCCAATATCATGCAGGGTAGGATTTATAAGCTAAGATTTTTCTAAAAGTCTCAGAAGCAATAAAGAAATAAAAATAAAGAGACCTTTATCATATCTAGCTAACTTGCAGCAAAAATTTATCCTGATTAGTGCATCATCTAGCATGTAACAATGCCAGACACAAGCAGTGTGGCTTGTCTAAATCTGGTAACTTGGATTTTCAGAAGGCAAATTCTCAGGCTAAGACCAAAGCAACCAGAGCTTTGACAGCTTTACAAGCAACAGTCACCTCTTTAATATTTGCAGGACATGTATTTCAGATGGCTCCTGAATGCCTATCTGCTCCTGCTGAAGGGCCAAGCACATGCACACAAACAACTTCTCTAAGCTCACTTTGTACAGCAGCAAAAATAAAAGTTATATTTGATAAAATTAGAGCTTATAGCAAACTGAATTAATACTCAACAGTATTAATTATCATACTAAGCACCTTCATTTAAAAAATCCTTAATTAATTAATTTTACGAGAAATTTTTATGTAATGTTACATTTTCTACTTTCCTGTGTCAACCAAGTAACTTCTAACTTGGTTGTTGCTCTGAAGAAAACCAGAATTAACATTTTAATGTCATATTGCTTTTTAGCAATAACGTATTAAAAGGAACTTGTGTAAACCCACGATGTGGCCATGGCAATCAATCAACTGCATTAGAAAACCTAAAGGAATTGCTAATGAAAACAAACAGTATTTTCCAACAAACTGCCAGGCTTTTCACTACTAGAAAATACTTTGAGTTTTATAAACATTTTCCAAGCTGCTT
Source organism: Hirundo rustica (assembly GCF_015227805.2). NCBI lineage: Eukaryota > Metazoa > Chordata > Aves > Passeriformes > Hirundinidae > Hirundo > Hirundo rustica. Next base: position 1,265,807 of record NC_053469.1, on the reverse strand, counting down.
TATTTTTGTCATTTTGGGTTTAGCATTAATGATAGTTTGGCCATTTATATTTGGTAATAACCTATATTTTCTATGTCTTAGAGAATGTTTTACAATTGTTTAATTTTCTTTAAATTTCTTTCCAAACTTCACCAACCACGATAACTTCAGACAGACGTACTGTCAGAGAAATACATAAAGCAGTGCAGAAATACATTCACTGCGATACGGACTGCACACAGCAGGTTTAATCTGAACTGACTGAAAAAGGACGTGGAACAGAAGCGTTCTAGCCAACCATAAGTTCTTGAAGTGTCGTACTAAGAAAGGAAAACCAACAACCCTTCTCTTGAGCAACTGGATAATTGCCTGAACTACAGAGAGAAACCTTCTCTGTTACACATGCAACAGTGAATACTGATTTCTAAGCCTGAAGCTATGTAACTTTCTAATGTTTCCAACTCTGACCCCACTTTCATACCCTCAATATTGATAGTCTCCAACTGTTCCCAGTGTGCAAGTGCCCGTGTGCTCCTGCAGCGCAGCAGCACGGCTCCCACCCACTGCACAACTCCCCTTTGAGGGGAACCTCCAGCACTGCAACTGCACAGCTCAGAGGAGCAGAGCTGCACCGTCAGCTGGGGCCTGATGGCTTCTGCCAGCGCATCTCGCTTAGGTCAGGATGCTTTAGCGACTGGTGTGGCACTGAAACAAACAAACGAGTCTATCAAAGATGGAAGCTGAAAACCTCCTTCTCCATTCCATTGGTCCCTGCAGTGGAGATGTCACCCCAAATGCTTTTGGGCACGTGCAGTAAGATGCAGCTTACCTGTCATACCACAAATCTGATTCATCCACATCTGTATCAACAAAGGACAGCTAAAGCTTGTGAGCATTTCTGGGGAGCTGATTTCATAGTGGTGCTCTGGCTGTAGCTTTTCCAGTGTAGCCACACTTGGAGCTTCACCCTCACTGCACTGACGACCCCACACACCTGGGCTATGAAACAGAACTGACCAAGAGTTTCCACGGTCACCAACGCATTCCTGAGCTTTGAGCTGTGCAAGTTCATAAATTAAATGATCATACGTAAGAGAGAGCGATAATTATTTCATTGAGACACTTCAGAACTCGGCCTTGTACCCTTCAGTACACAGCCTCACCTTTTCATTTCAGCTTGAGCCATGCAACATGCCCATCTCAACTCATCACTCGTATTAGTGCTGCCCATTCTTTCAAAATGGTAAAACAATAAAAATCTGTAAGAACAGGTAAGCTGAAATCCTGCTTAAAAATCAAAAAAAACAGAGATTGGTCACAGTGAGCCTCACCTAAGACTGCAACATCACTGAGGTTCCATGAAAGCCTTCAACTAAAGCATTAAATGAGAGGAAAGTTTGTAAGAACAGGAAAATGCACCCCCAGCAAAACATTTCTGTGGAGTCAGAACAGCTGATGACAGAAGCTGAACTTCTTGAACACCATTCAAAACTTGGTGGGGGTGAGGGGAAGGAGGTCCCAACATGGAAAAATACGTCTCATGGAGCTAATGACCGTGAGATGAAAGAAAAACAAAATCACTGCATGTTCAGCTTCTCAGAATGACTTCTCGCTTTTGGAGGTAAGTTCATTAACTGGACAGCATCAGGCAGCAAAACACAGCCTTGGATATACCGACACTTGCAGGACTGACCTAGCTCATGAAAGCTGCAATGCTTTCAGTTACCATTAGCAAAGCTCACTACACTGTGTGCAATGCTGCAACAAAAAGAAGGTCTCTGTGAAACAAAGTTTAGCACATTAAAAGCAGTGCTGTTGGCTTGAAGAAAAATTCGGTTTAGATAAAGAGAAGTTCACTGATATTCAGTGCAGCTAGACAGGATATCTATCATCTCACAAAAAAAATTTAAAACATTTTTGCTACTGCAGAAAAGGCAAGGGTAGCAAAAGGATTTTTAACCACAAAAAATGTTTTCAGACACTTGATACTTCCAAGATGTATGAGAGCATACATCCAGCTATCAAAATGCTCCTGAGAGTGCAGAGTAGTCCAGTTCTGAGCAGGAACATTTCATAATCATGCCACAGCCCTGGAAATCAGGAATATATAAACCCAGCGATTTCACTAATTTCCTTTCTCTTTCCCTTGCCCAGTTTAAGAAACCACAAACTCCCGAGTAAACTTTCAGGCCTTTTCAAAGCTCTGCAGATTCGTTTCAATCTGGTCACCCTTAGCAGCAGATTTGCTGAAAACAATCTTTTCCCTTCACTACCAGTTCCAAAGGTAATCTAAAACTGTAACTTAAATCCACTTGTAGGACCTCTCTCCACAGACTGATGATGCAGCGGCGCTGAAGTGCAGCTGGCCATCAACCCTGGGAGTGGGATGCTGGGGGAAACAGTTCTCACAACTCTTGCAAACTGAAAGAGAGCTCAAGAGCTGGGGCAGCTCTCATCACACACACCTTGAGCAGTACCTACTCTGTTCTCATTATCTCATCCCATGTCTGATTGGGTTTCCAAGCTCCCTGCTCCCCAGCCGCTTTTTCCAGGTCTGATTTCATACCGCTGTTGTACTCTCACTAAAAGTATTTCAAGCATCAACAAGTCACTTCTAAAAACTCTCCTTTTTGCTAAACTCTTATTTGTGCTACATCCAAACACCCTTTTTTGAGAACGGAAATTAATGACATTTACCACGATTTACTTGTTGAAAAATAAACATGTATCACTGACTCTAGTACCACAACACCAACGCTCCATGCCATAATTGCTCCATAGAGGCTCCACAGCCTTTTCTTAAGTGACAAAACTAATGATGAAGTTCTCTCCATGTTTTTATACAAGTATATATGTTTAATTTTTAAACATGAAAGATTAAATTAGAAGTTACCCACACAAACACAACTCCTTTTAAAAAGGCTCAAAACACTGTATTTACATCTGCAAGTACTCACGTTATTACTACAACCTTTATAACAGAGCTTAGGTTTGCTTCAAACAAAACAGGGTTCTCAGCGATAGAGGCCCAAGAAAAAGCCCTGCATACAGTTAGTCTACAAAGAATTAACTGGATTAATTAGCAAGGGATTTGAGAAGCAGCTTGGAGCTAGAAAACCAAAACACTAAATTGTTTAAATACTTTGGCAATGGATCAAGGTTTCTAGGCAGCCCTATGTTCCATTCTCTCCTTTTTTTTTTTGCTCGGTGTTTTAACACATTTAACCTGACGAGGTACTTTTTCATGAGATATGAATGACACTGTCAAAATACCAAAAAAGAAGATGTGAATTAAAAAATGCCACAAGCTGTTAGCAATTCTGCCAACATGCATGAGCCCAGGCAACATTAATTAAAAATCAATAGCTTAGGACATAAATAGCTCTTATCTCTGTTATAGTATATCTCTAACATAACTCTTTACTAAAGAAAAAAAGGGTGGAAAAAAAAGCCAGTGTCTCTGCTATTATACCGACTGAATTGACCACAACAAAGCAAAAGGAATAAGGCAAAAACCCTGAGCAAAGAAACCCTTATGAGAAAGGGAGGACAGGCATATGAATGATTGGAATGCTTCAGCCCTGCACTATCATTAACACATAACCGGCTGGAAACAGGCACACTGCAAATACTTGGAGAACAAGTTACCAGGAAGAACATTCCATGTTTTCAGTGCTAATATGATTCCATACAAAATCCTTCTTGCCAAGGAAACAAAAATAACGTGCACATCTCTCTGTCAGCTAGAAGTTAGTAACCTGTATCTTCCTGAGTTTATTAATCAGTATTTTTATTTTGCATCTAACTAAAGATTGTAGATTCTCTGATAATTATAAAATAAAGATAAGAAAAAGCAGGAAATTGAAGTCAAACTTTATTTCCTTTAGTGACACCATCTTCAAACTAAAGTTACATTAGCAGGCATCAAATCTAAAAGACTTAAGATTAACTAGGAACTGCAACCACGACTTCCAACAGCTGTTTTCACACTTGCAGAGAGCCAAACCTTTGGAAGCCCCAAACCCATTTTCTAACACAATATCATCCAAAGCCCACCAAGCTGGATGTGCAGTTTGGGTCTATCATTACTGCCAGACAATCATGACAATTTAGATTTCTGAAGAGTTTCTGTAGAAAACTAACACGAGACAGAAGATGTAAAATCATACTGAAATGGAAATGCTACGCTTAGGGACTTTTTTTGTCTAACAGTTCCTGCTTTATCACATGATTATGAATGACAGGCTTATCAAATGCTTCCATCAAGACACAGTAGTCTCTAATCAATGATGAAGAATTCAAACAAATGGAAACATACCACTATGTCAACTGTGTTTTGAGTCCTACCTTGCACCTGTACTCGGGCACACTCCTGCTTCTTCCCATCCCCTTGTCATAATCACAACTGCCAAAATTTTAATGATTGAAGCACAGCACAAGAAAATCATCGGTTCTGTTTCTAAAGCACAGACACCAAGTGTCAGGACAGGGAAACAGAAGACCTCACTCTTCACAAGATCTTCTGCTCTAACTTTTCATTGAGATACAGTCAGAAATGATGTATTTCACTCTGAACTGTCCAAATTCTATTCTAGCTATTGCCAATTCCAGTTAACCTTGTTTAAGGTGCAGTGAATACAAGGTTTTGTTGTTGCATTTGATATAACACAATTCTTTCTCTAGAAAGTTAATTACGAAGCCTTAATTATTAGTAGGAGAAGTACATGAGAACACAGAACTGCGTTATTAGAGTTCCTCTAGACAGAATAAATTGAAATTCCACCAAGTTCCCCCAATAATGCTTTTTGTGGTTGTAAAAATACAAACTAGAACTTTATTAACATTTCAACCATTGTCTCCATGGAAGGTTCAAGAAAATGAAACAATTCCAAGACTCTGTTAAATCATCTGTCTCCATTTTACTTGATCATTATAAATAAAACTGAATAGAAAATGCACAAGTAATTTGTAAACTCTTTCAAAGGATCTGATTTACATTTTTCTTCTACAAAGATGAAGATCTCCCCATAACATGCTCCATTTGTGTTAAATATTAAATTAAGACACTCATACTACATATATGGCAAAAATGGAATATATTTTTGATATGTTTTGGAATTACTTTCAGCAGCCTAATGCTGTTTATAATATTGGTGCAAATACTGCCACCAATAAAGAAACAAACATTAAAAAGGTGTCCTTTAAGCTTCCCTTTAAGGCATCTACCATAATCGTATAATTTGCTCTGGACATCATTAAAATGTAAAGTTAATGAGGATTCAGCTGAAAACAGAAGAAATGTAACCTATTTTCAGGCAAAACTTCTAACACTGCAATCAGAGGGAAAACCTCTTTGATGTCTCTTTGTCTCTTCTCATTAATTTTCTTTTGGTTTAAAAAAACACAAAGGCTGTTTAAACTAAAAAATGCATAGAAGTTTAAACATGGTAATTATAGTCGAGCTGCAATGAGGTCATCAGGTTTTTAAAACTTTGAGATAAACAAAATTGAGATGTATGACTATTTTAAAAACATGTCAATACTTAATTTTAATTGTCCATGTGATTGATACCCACTGCATTCTAAGGATTTAGTCTAGATACAGAATTGTTTCAAGATGACTTAGTGAAGGACAGAATCCCATGGCCAGGGTAGAGCAAAGCAATCAAGAAATACATCAAAATGAAAAGCTGTAATTACGGCATTACTGGATGCCACATTTAGTATTTCTAAGTGCAACAAAACACACTTTTGCCATCCATGCAATAGAAATGGCAAATTGTGAGATTTTACTACTCTTCACCTCTACGGTTCATTAAGGAATAAAATACTGAGCAAGTTAAATAATTCTATTTACTCACTACATCTATTCTTCTTTATGAACAGTGTGAAGGTACACACAGAGCTGCACACTTCTGTTTTAACATGCTAATTCTTTCCAGCAGAAAATACCTTAAAGAGGTATCTTTAATTACACAATATTGATGCAATCTGTAACATACTGTACTGGTAGATATTTTTAGCAAATAATTTACAAGTAAATTTTCCCAAACACAAACTAAACCAAATTTTTACTACTACTCTGTACAAAAGAAAATGATGGATCATCACAAACAGAAGGCTTTAAGCCACAAACACACAAGGCAAATATAACCTGATCTTTAGAGCAGAAGGAATTTAATCACAATGAAGCAAAAGAAGCACATTTATAACACTTTTCTGTGTGCCAGGATCACCTCTAGATAAAATGGAGTAAGATGAGATCAATGTATTATTTTGGGGAAAACGTAAAAGAAAAAGTATGAATGTTAATGCACTTGTGGACAGAGGTTATAGCTTTAAGAGAGGGTCATTTACCCTAATGAATCTTTTTTACATGTTTGATAAACTCTTCAAATTAAACTGAGTCAATGACCAACAGACCAGATAAAACCAGACATTTTAGGTGTAAGTGAAGCACAACTCCAGAAGAAAATTTCAAACCTATTTCAAGGAAAGTTTGGCGGGTTGTGTTTTGGCTTTGGGGTTTTTGTGTTTTACCTTTCCTCTGCCATGTTTTATTAGGATTTGCTCCGCCCTTGCCCATGGAGCAGCTCTGTCCCACAGCAAGCGCCAGCTCCTGCTCCTCTGAAGCTGCTCCTCCCCTCCTGGGACCTTCCCTGCTTGTCTGCCCTCTTTTTGCGCTACATTCACACAAAGACAAAGCACAGCACTGAAATAACACCCAGTCAAAGACACATCTTACCAACAGGAAACACCAGCAACCTGACTGCCTCTGCCCATACTGTGCTGCTCAATCAGCCATTCTGTCTTCACATTTTCACACTTGGCTTGAGTCTGCATTAAGAATTTTTGATAGGTGTTTCTGCACAGAGTGACAATCTGGTTTTAGAACCTTTGGAACAGAAGGTCTCAAGGATCTTCAAAGTATCTTGCAGATAGAAATTACAGTCATTTACTTAAGTGGTGTCACAATGTAAGAACCAATTCATGAAGAGGCCATGTTACCACTATTCATATTCATAATTACGTAGTTTCAAAGTAAATTAATCTTCAAAGGAACGGAATATGGGATTGAGTTAACACCTGTAGAATGCAATGTGAGATGTGAGTCTAATTCCCTTCACCAGCACTTAAAATCTCAGCACAAATTCTAATGCTGGAAATTCCAGTCAGGAAAGTGTTCAGAAAAAACTCTCCAGACCATAACCCATTCCAGACAGCAGATTATCAGAATCAGTTGTCTCTTCCCATCCCTCTATCCAAGGTTTCCATCTCACTCTTCCCTGAAATAAGCAATATAAAAAAGTACGTAAAAAGCTGTTTTCATTTTTTAAAAAGACATAAAAACCATCTTCCCAGGAGCTGAAAATCTGTCAGCATCTGGAATTTTGACAAACGGTTTACCAAAACCTACGAGCCCCAGAAGGATGAAAATGCAAGTTGTCTGTGGTAGCACAGAAGGTGGAGCTTGGAATTTGTTCAGATTTGATCTTGGGTTTTGACAATGGCTGCTGAAGTAAAACAATAGTTTTGCATTAATTTTACACTCATTTGATAATAATCTAACCTCAAATCATCTCTTTTAAACTTGACTTCAATTTATAAAAAACCTAACACCCAAACCGCAAACAAACAGAAAAAACTCAACACAAAACAAAACCAATAAAATCCACAGGAAAACCTCACAATGTCACTTTTTGTTCATGACACACAAATATACCACACTAAAGGCAGGCAGCCCAGTACTGCCTTGGGCACTCTGACAGGCCTCTTTTTGAATTCCAGTTTACATTCTCTTCTGCAAGGAACTCCCCATAACAAAAAGAACCAGCAATAAAAATAGACCTAGTTTACCTTTTACTTCCCAAACTTGCTTCACAGAGTGCTGCACATGAAACAGTGCTCTGTTAAGTGCTCTAAGGCACTTTGTAGTGCTCTGCTACATCTACCAACCTACACGACAACAGACTAAAGACAGACACGAATTCTGAATTCCAGCCTTTCTATTAAAAACATTCCTAGGAAGCATCATCCAACAGCAGATGGACCAGTCAGTCACTTAGGGGACCGTGCTAACTTCAGGGAAGGGAGCCACCCAAAGTCGCTGTTCTTAAATCTACAGGGAGTCTCCTTAAAAGTCATTACTACTTTGTTCTTTTCACCTGAATGACACTCGCATTGATAGTTCTTTACAGCAACGTCTGTATCTAGGTTAACTGCTGATTGCAGATGCACTGAGCTTTGAGCAGAAGTTAACACTCATTAACAAGATTACCTGTTGTGATTGAGAACAACCGAAAAACAAATCACCTCGGAAATGCTTATGGCTGAGAATGAACTAAAGTTAAAACTGCTCCCTTAAATAGTCACACACACACACTCCTCTTCAACATCAACGTTTGGACTCTGTTCAAAGTACAATCTCTTTGCAGTTACTGGCATAGCAGCCCTCCTCTGAAAGCAGCACAGAAAGAAGAGTTAATTGCAACAAGTGCTTCACCAAACTCTTAAATGCTTCAAATGCTGAAATCTTAAATGTTTCAGTAGTATTGGTTATCTAAATCGAGCCTTTCAATAACTCTTTACAAGGAACAACCACTCAAATTCATCTATAAATTCAAGAAAAAATCTTAAGTATGGCTAGTGAATGAAAATAATTTGTTCAAATCACTAGAAAAACCATCCCTAAGAAAGTTTCAGTTTAGCAGTTAATTCCAACCTGCAGTTAAAAAGGCACTAGCTGTCAGTCAGTTTTCTCACCCAACTCTATCATGAAAAGAAAAACTGACAGATCACAGGAGCTTGCCTTTGTAAACCAATTCGGGAACTTTCATGCTTCTTATTTGTTAGGTTAAAGGTTAAATTGCTGACCTCTGCCCTCCTGCTTAGCAGCCTTTCCCTTTTTCTGTAAAGCTTTATTTTGGGGCTGTATTTACATGGATTAGTCTCTTTTCACGCTAAGAAGGAATCTGTTCACAGCCAAAGCCTTAGTTCTGGTTGTACAAAAAGCAGTCACAATTATTCAGCAGCAGACAATGACCATATTGTGGATTTACAAAAAAACCACCTCAGCCATGGCAAGTTCTGTCCTTGCTGCACAAAACAATAGAAGAAAAATCTTATCAAGCATTCAAGAGAAAGCAAACAAAGCAGGCCCACTGTGAACTTGATGAAGATGTCAAGCTCCTTTAAAAAAATATAAATCAACAAAAGAGTTTAAAGTCTTATGAGTGAGACTTTCTGTGCTGAACTTTTCTGTCTAGTTAAACAGCGCCAGCATAGCAATATACTGCAGATTAGTAAATACTTGTGAAATACGAAAGACTGTAGACAGAAGTAGTTAAAAGCATGAAGCAAAAAGGCCAAAGAGCTCTCTTCCCACAAAATAGCTCACAGCAACAGAGAAACACTCAGATTTGATATTACTGGTTTGGGGGTTTACTAAATCTAGTACTATCAGATAAGAACACGCATAAAAATGCGTTAGATAAAATGTGTGATGATTTGCAAAATGACAGATTCTAGTATGTTTTTCATAGGTGAGTTTCTCTTCAAACTGAGTTCTGTATTTCATTTATACTGTAAAAACCAAACTGTGAACTGTCTTCACAGAAAACAGCTCAAACAGTGCTGCTATTGACTTACCCAGACACTGCAGTCCCAGCAAGCTCCTTGTTAAAATCTTCCACCTTGTTTGTACTTAGAAGCAAAGCAATCAAATGGAAACAGAAAAACAAAGCAGCAGCTTAGGAGAATTAGAATTCCCAAATACCACCTACCTACTTAGGTTTGGTTACTTTTCCAATCCTGCTTTAGGAAGTTTGGTGTAGCAACACAACACAACATTGTAAAGATGGGATAGGAAAACGCGTGATTTGGGTATTCCAGCCCCTTCAACAGAAAGTCCTTTTTTAATTGAAAGAGACCTGAATTCTGCACTTCCTTTGATATTTCTAAACCTTCAGCATTTTATCTATTTCTGAATACAGAACGGGAAGACTGGAACAAAAAAAAAAATAAAAAATAAAAGCTTTCATCTTAAAAAAAAAAAAAAAAGGCTGTTCTGAGAGGTGCACAGGTAAGCTTTACAAACCTTTGAATGACCAACTCATAACTTGATATCCTAGTCCAGTAACTTTGTTTATATGCAAGAAAATCCTTCTTCAGAATAGGAGGCACTGGTCTGCTATGTAACATTATAATCTATGACAAAAGATAATGGTAAGGAGCAGCAGCATGTCTGACAGAGACAGAAAGCTGCTAGTTCTCTCTACCTGTGAAAGTCCTACCACAGAAACCACAGTGACAACTGTAAAATAATTTTAATGCGCAAGTACATCGTGACTTCTCCCAGTAGAGTTAAGGACTTCGATTAGTTTAAGTTATACATTTGTGATCTGCTGGGAAGGGGGGCAGGGAGGGAAAGAGCTATTACAACCCAAGGCTAGAACATGAAAAGTAAAGAAGGAAGTACTTAAACTACTCACAAGCTTCTAGTAGGAACAAGATTAGTAGTACATGCTACTCTAGGAGCCAATTCAAATGCAAATTTCATCCTTTCACTCAAACAATGATAAACTACCTCAGAGTTAATAGTTTCCTTCTAAGATTCATCTCCCTTTTCAACTTAGCAGTATGTTTTCCAGAAAAGAAAGAAGCACATGGAGAGTCTTACGGCAAGACCTTTTAAATTCTGTCATAAAAGAAGTAGCATAAACTACATTTCCTTTCCTAATGCAGTGAACATTTGTTAAACTCTAACATACTTACACTTTGTCCATGCGGTCGCGTTTAGGCTTCTGACTTACCATGCTTTTTTAAAAAAACACTCAGAAAGAAATCCTTTAGCTATACTAAACCATTTCAGCTTTTTCCTTGAACACACAGCAAGAATTTATGCTACACTCACAAAAAGATGAAAGATGAGGTCCTTGGAGAGAAAGGCCTTTTGGCACACTACATGGTAAAGCTACAGATTTGACATACTTTTATAATGTCTGCTTTGGCAAGAACACAAAAACCCCACACAAAAGCATGGTACGTCCTCCCAGACAGGGGTGTAGGGGGTGTTTTACTCTTGTGAGCATTTACTTTCAAATGCTCTTACTTCAGAGACTATTTTGATCGGTTACTTTAGACTAACAAATTCTCTTTTGCTATATGAACAGTTTGACAGTCAGACTACAATTCTCCTCACAGCCCTTTCTAACAAGAGAGAATCTTTGGCTGAGGTCCAGCAACAGCCTTAAATTTGTCACATCCTATTTTTGATGAATGATCTGCAGCAGTTTTAAGATCATAAAGTGCTTTGAAAGTTAAAAGTAAAATTTCACAAGTAGTAAGCTTTCACTTTCTTTAAAAAGGTATTTAAACTAAATTTGCTAGGAGATTCTTTCTATTTCTGCATCTCAAAAAACCAGAACAAAACAATCTCCCGGCTGAGATTAAAAACATAAGAAACAGTTGTAATGCACTTCTCTACAATGTGTCAATAGCATAGAACTGGATTTATAAGAGTGCTTAAGTGAGCTTAAGCAGTTATCTTCTGTAAAAAAAAACAATACAAGTTCTTTGTAATTTACTACCTCAGCTTCTGTGAAGTTTCAGTATTATGGAGTGCCATGACAAATACAAAACTCACAGTCTTATAAAATGGTTTTTCCTTCCTTTACACAAAGATTAAAAATAGGAAAAGAAATACAGTAAAATAGCAGTATTTAAAAAGCTTATAATTATCCACATCACGTAACAATTCCAATGCATGAGAGAAGACCACGCACCAGAAACACAAAACTTACTACTTTTACTTTGAGCCAGTAGTTTCCCTAAAATATTTCATTTTTACAATAAAACCATGGCTATTTCCCCCTCTTTTTTTCAAAGTAAATGTGTGGGAGCTGGTGAGAATCATTAGACTTGCAAAGTTCCTGCGCTTGACATACTTATACCTGACACACACAACACAGATTTCTCACTAGATAAATTCCATGTACAGACTCTGCTCTTTCTATTCTAGTTTGCAGCTTCTCACTTTTGGCGAGAAGGCTCCAGGCTCCGGAGCAATGCGTCCCTACAAAGAGGAAATGAGGAGAGAGGAGGCCTCAGTGGATGAACAGGGAGCTCCTGGACAAGCTAAACACAAACAGGGAGCTTCCAGTGGGTGGAAGCAGGGAAACATGGCCTGGAAGGAATGCAGAGGAACTGCCTGAACAGCCAGGCATCATGTTAGGCTAAAGCCCTGCCAGAAGTAAATCTGGCCAAGGACACCAAGGTCAACAAGAAAAGCTTTAATAGGTACGCTGGCAATAAAAGAAAGAACAGGAAAAACATGTGTCCTCTCAGAAAGGGGAATACCCAGCTTCCATTGAAACACCAATCATCACGTAAAAAAAAAATGGTATGGTATTGTCTTCTCCTAAGGAAATATATTTTTAATAAGCAATATTTATCTTCATGTAGCCAGTTAGAGTTGCAGCTATCCTGCTTCACAGTTCTCAAAAAAAAAAAACAAACACCACCTCAGTGCTGGAATTGTATAATGTACCAAGGATTTCATGTGCCAAAAATATAATGCTGAGCACGGATGATCATTCTTCCTAAACAATCTTGAAGGGAAAGGACAGTGAGAGCAGAGCAAGCTGATCCAGTGATCATTTCCACTCTCAGTTCACGAATTTCACTGTGGTTTGGCAAAGTTCTGCTTGGACTGGAATAAAGCAATGTTTACTTTTTCAACTTCTTTGGTTTCAATGAAATTTTTCACTTTGTACCTTATTAAGCGTACAAAATATTCCCCAGATGATCCTGAAGCTTACACTTCCATGAATCAACTCTCAGGATAATTGGGGCAGGAAGGAACCCCAGGAAGTCTCTAGTCCAACCTCCTGCTCAAAGACAGGCCAGGTGCGAGGTCTTCATGGTTTTGAAGCAGCTCAGTCTTGAAAACCTCCAAGGATGGAGATGCACAATATCTCTTGAGTGGCCTGGTCTAATACTTGACTCCTCATGGTGAACAGGTTGCCCATACTCCCTTAGAATGTCTCTTGAAGCAGCCTGCACCTTGTCCTCCTGCCAAGCATCACTTGGCAAGCCTGGATACCTCACCCTGATGAACTGCCTGGGTGTGGAAGGCTGCTGCTCAGGCTCCCTGGAGCCTCCTCCAGCCTAGACCCGCCCAGAACTCTTGTCTCCTCGCACTGACGTGCTTCAGCTCGCTCACCATCTCTGTGGCCCTCTGTTGGACTTGGTCTGGTTTACTGGTGTCTTTCGTGGAATCCAGAACAGATTTTTCCCTTCTGCAGTTGTCAGTGAACTTTGAAATACATTAAAGCTTAAAATTCCAGTTGATACTTCACAGTCACATGGCAAACATCCTTTGCTACTTTCTCACTTTTCCTCTTCCAATCTGCTCCCCCATCCCACCAGGGCAGGGGGAGCGGGCGGCTGCGTGGGGCTGAGCTGCCAGCTGGGGTTAATCCATGACAGCTACACAAATTTTTGAATAACAACATAGAGGCAAGTTTTACCACCCCACAAGCCAGACAATCCCCCATAGTAGGCCAGTTACAGCTTTGAAACAATTCTTTCTCCTCAAGACCAGGTCAGAAGATTGATATCAGAATTAAGAGCTTTTTAAGTATCAATAGCACTCTTATACTAGACACAAACTTCAAAAACAGCTGCCTTAGTTAATTTTGGGACCAAGTAAATGGGGAGAAATAGTTTTAAACTTGCCTGGTAACTGGTGTCTTATACAATTTTTATGCATTTTACTTTTCTCAAGAATAGCTGCTCCTTGCCATGTAACATACATTCCCTGACTGCAAAAAAAGAAAAATGAATCTATATTCTTAGGATTTTGGCATGGAACAGACAGCAATAAAGTGGACACGGACTACATGGAGGTTTCTAGGTGTGTGTTTCTGGAACGGTGATCTGCCTGGGATACAGTACAACTGTTAGATACACTGCAAAGTACCACACAACCTTCATTCAGAACAGAAGGACCAAATATTTGGGTATGCACAAATCTAAGACTTCTGAGAATAAAGCATACCTCTTACATATTAAAAAAAAATTGGTTGGGAAAAATCTCTTAAAAGATTCTTCCGAGACAGTAACTTCAAAATATATGACTAGTTAAAAACTATTATTAAAACTCTTTTTTTTACTCCCTAAAAAGAATTTCTGAAGATTTTGCACCTACAAGTGCATACAACAAACCTAAAAACAGAACTAAGTGAAACTCCCATAGAATCAGTTGGTTTATAGAACAAAATGTATACTAAATTCTCCAATTAAAAACCTGTAAAGTAGTTTCCGTGCTTTTTAACCCACCTTCCCACAGCAGGGAATTAATCCCTCCAGGGGGATGCAAACAAACTTCAAAGAGAAGATTATACCCAGACACTAGTACTGTACAATGTAATGTTTATGGTCAAATTTGTTCAGATTTTCTGGCACTAGAATCCAGGTCAGATGTGCAGCAACAAAGACCAGTTATTAAAAGGGCTCCTGCAGTTACATCAAATAGTTGTGATGGCACAGAGCAGTAGGACAAGCCAACACTGTATTCCAGTTACAACTCCTATGGAGGCTTTGGCAGGGAAGGAAGGAGTTGCAGCTATTTGACTTTTGTAGACTGTAACAAATCAGATATAAAAGGAGGTAAGTGGCTTTCCAGTCAATAAAATACAAAAATCCTTTCTGTTGGTTCATTACACCATATCTACAGCACACGTGTGATTGTTTAATAAATGACAAAAGCACAAAATATGCTGATTAATCATGATTCTCTAATTTTGACGCTCTAGAGACTGAACTCTCTTAACAGTATCTCGAATGACATAAATTTTGGCCTTATGAATATCAACCTTTGCTTTTCCTGCTTATTTGATCTAGTTCCTCAGGTGAGATAAAAGTGCAATCAAAAATTCCCAAATGTATTTACATGTCAGTTTCATCAGTTATGGGACTTCTCTACCATAAACATAGGAATACTTGGCAAAAATAATATTATAGAAAAACACTTGTGTAATTATGACTTGATAATAATAATAAAAACAGTTATCCAAATCATAAGCTGCATCCATGCCTAGTTTCCAGGTACAGTCATATGATCAAACTGAGAATTCTGGGAGCAGATGAAAATACTTCTGTAGACAAGTAAGAAAGGGGAAGTAAAATTCCAAACAAGCAGTTTTAAGAGTATTTTTTGGTTTACAGCTACCCTTTTCTAAATAAGCAGCAAATACCAACCTGAAAAAGCACTTAGTTTTCAACCTAATCAAGAAAATAGTTATTTCTGTTTTAAAAGACAGGAAGACAAAACAGTCAAAGAAACCTGAAAATTGTCCATAATCAGGCACAGAAACATAAATTTCTCATTTTTAGTCCTAACTGTAAAAGATTCCACAGAACCAGGAATTAAGATATTTCTAAAAGCTAGAACAGCATAATGTAAAACACACTTCATTATCTCATGGTATATCGCTCTTAAGAATAATTTTAGCCAATAAATAGGTAGAACTACAGTGCAGAACAGTACCTTTCCCAATGCAACTGATTCCTGAGTGGGTCACTTCTGCATACACCTCAAAGGTAGTTTCTGGATTTTGTCTGAAACAAAAGGAAAGTATTTAGCACACAGAGAATTTGGTATTAGTGCACTTGCAATGAGGCAGTCAGAAAGCATTCTCAGCATGCACACAGTACAATGACAACTAGAGAATCTCCATTTCCTGGTTTACAGCCCTGGATGATTTCTCATCAGGCCTTTGTAAGGTGCTAAATACAGGGATTTTTTTTCAGGGGAGAAAAAAAAAAAGTCTTAGAAACTTCAAACTGAAAAGTCACATTGTCCAGCATTGAACAAACAGCACTCAGATTCACATTTTCATTACTGTGACCCTTGAGTTCAACTCATGACATCTATTTGCCCAGGAAAAGGGAAAAAAAAAATAGTTGCAGTCAAGAGGGGGCAAAATCACTTTCTGCACACACAACTCAAAAACTTAAAGAGGCTGTATTTAGGATGAAGACAGTGCCCCTTTTTAATACCTGTCAAAATATTTCTACCTCTTTGTCAAAAAAGGCCATGCTGGAGAATATTACAAATGCACAAGGTTTGGTCTCATGAGACTCCAGAGTCTTGAATCCAGAAATTTGCCAGATGCACGGAAATAAGTGTGACAGTCAAAAAACCATATCAAATTGAGCTACAAGATGTAAATCATGCTTGAGGAAGGAGATTTACTTTGCTCAAGAGTTATAAATATACCAGCAGTAAAAGTAAAAAGTTAATAATATTACTTCAAAACATACAAACAAACCATTTAGTGGTATTTCTTCAGTTCTTACCAATTTAACTCTCTGCGATGCTCCAGAATTACATCTTGTAATGAGCACATAAAGACAGCACGTAAATATCAGAAAGAATATTTTGAGTTAATTCCTGACTAACAATTTTAGCTACTCCAGATAATTTTTTGCTTTTTGAGATTAAAGAGGCTGTAATCCTGAAATAAAGATTTTGCAGCTCTGAACATGTGACACTTTATTCTTAGACTTTCTGGTTAAAATCAAGAATCAAAATTGCATAATTACTGTTCCAAATTTATGGGTGCTTGTATAGTGATAATATTGTCTCCTATGTGTTAATGCAAACTAATGTTAGAAAACTGCTGTGGCATAATTTACCTGTGAATTTTGTAACTGCCTTACAGCTAAGGATGAAAATAATGACAAAACCCATAAATATACCTGCTAGAATTCCTAACTGAATGATAATTAAAAAAATTAAGCTCATCTTACCCAACATTTCAAACCAAACATATAAGTATGTCAAGGAGTTCAGCTTAACTCTTCAGAGAATTTCTATTATTTTTAATCCTACTTTAACACCAAAAGGATTAAGGAAAACATTTCTGACCATGCCACAGGCCCACTTAGCCTAACTCAAGTGGCTCTAAGCCAAACCCCACACCTATTTAAACTGACAGAAAAGCCACCATTGCTTTCAGTAGCACAGGATCACACTCCTCAGTTTTACAGAGCACCTCTCAGGAGCAACAATGGTTCACAACTCAATTAATGGTAATTTAATTTGCCACCAGTTCCCAACTGATTTGTCTTAAGTAGCTGTTTTTTCAGAAAACTGCACTCATAAGTTATGAGAAATCCAAAGTCAGCTATTATTGTGCAATATAAACCGAACTTGCATAATTCTCACTGTGCTAATCAAGTTGCAGCACACAACCTGCAAATAGTGGGGTTTAGCTCCATTCCAACAGTGACAGACAGGGTGAGGAGGGAATGATACCCACAGAGCACCAGAAATTTATTTTTCCTTTCATACACACTGCTGGGCAGCCTTATCATACCCTCCTTGTTTGTGTCTTTATTTTTAGCACCCTGTTTCCTTAATTAAAAGTTTATAAACTTTTTATTTTTACAGCTAATGGTTAAAACAACAAACACCTTTTTAGTATTATGTTCGAACCCATGTTCAAACTCTTAAGTGAAAGCACCACGTAAAACAGCTGGCAGGAGCACAGACTGTATTCTAAAACTTTCAGACAAAAAGACATCACATTTTGTATTTTAATTTTCCATGACAAACGTCCATTTATTTCTATGAACAGTGAAATTAAAGTAGCCTTCCCAGGTGAGAAACTCGGTATTAAAGGCTGCATTCAACAACCAACACCTCAGTATGAGAATGAAGTCATTGTTGGATTGTGGATATTTTATAACTTTTCAGAGGCATTACAGAAACAAGTCACTATGAGACTTCATACAGTTTGCAAACACAGCATAAACATGATCAGAAATGTGTATTCCGTACTCCAATGTCACCTGTGCATTGCACAGAAACCCCAGCCCCTGCAATCCCCCACAGCACAAGAGCCTTGAACAAACACAGCAAGTTTTCCCTCCTCCCAAAAATCACTTACAGATCCACGGTCACTTATCAAGTGAACAATAAGATGCAATTAAAAAAATTACACAGGACACAGAGGCACAAAAATACGTAGCACCTCATTTACTTGAGAACTAGGTAATTTCAGAAGGAAATGCAATACTTCTCTGTAAACACAAACTTAGGAAGGAGCTGTATGAGAAAACAGTACTTCTGTGATAAATGCTAGTTGTATGAAGTTCTTCAAATCTCTGATGTAGAAATAACATCCGTTTCAAAGCAATCAATATGAAATTCAATTTTACACTGAAATAAGATATTTCAAATAAGATATTTATGTACCTTTTATGATCAAAAATTGTAGTTTTTACCAAACTGTATGAGATTTATTCAGAATAAAATTAAATCAAGCCCTTCTCCAAAGCTGGATGGCTGGAAGTACATACTCTGCATATCTACAGCCTATTTCAATTCTGTCAGGAGCATTTTTTGTACACATACAAAAATGCAATAGCACTCATGACAGAAAATATCACTCTGCTTAAGAACTGAGGCATAAGAGAGGAGTCTGACACTGTCTGATAATTAATTGTCTTGTAACAAGGCTTAGTTGCTCAAGTCTTGCAGAAAATAAATTATTAGCAGAAACCTGTAATCACTAATTCAATTCAGAAACTACAACTGAAGCCTTGATTAATTTCCATACATTTAACATTTTTTGCCTGATATTCCCTAGGTAGATAATATTTCATCTTATATGTAACAAATGTTCTGTTAAATCTCTGAAAGTTTTCCCAGATGTACACTTGGCATCTATTGTGTCACCAGTGAAATACAACCACCTCTGGAAAGGGACAGGCCAAGTGTTTTTACCGTGCAATGCCATTCTGCTGAACAGAATGACATTGACGCGTTATTTAAGACAAATAAATAAGAAATCCTTTCTGTCCTGTAACATTGAGTACAAAGATTCCTGAGCAGTGACAGCAGCAGGATAACAAGGCTCCTGTCCTACCTCACCTGGCTGGCACAGAGTGCCTGGCCTTTCCCTGAGATGTGCCCCGACAGAGGAATAACCCAGCACTGTAACCCAACACGCAATTTAGCTTTTTTTTTGCCTGCAGCTATACAGAAGCCAAAAGCTTACAGGACTGCTGGCAATTCCTTGATTTCTTTCACTTCAGTCTGATGCAGCTACTGATACTTTTCTCTAAGCAATCTTTCACTCAAATGACTCATTATTATACACCCATCAGAAATCTAACTGACAGATATGCCCAGGTTTCATGCAGAGTCAAACACAGTGTGTGCAAGGGATCCTGTGCCAAGCAGTTTAATATCCCTCACAGTTATCAATCTACTGCAAGAAGCAAGGGATCTGACTGCTGGATGTTTACTGGGGCTCCAGCAGATACTGGTGACACCCCCAAAGGAGATGTGCCTCACCCTACCCAGTTACCCAACCGTTCTTTCATTCACACTTCCAACCTGTCCCAATAAGGAAGTTACTTACCAACATTAAAGTCTTTGCTGGATTAAACATCCAGCTCAGAAAGGCAGACCAGAAAAGCCTCTTACTCAGACAGGCTCTCTCACTCTATGTATTTTAAGGCTGTTTTGAAATTTTGTCCACTCGGGCACTGTGTTCTGTCCAAAGTGGAAAAAAGCAGTTCATTAAGTGTTGCTCAAGGCGAAGTTGCTTAATCACTCCAAATGCTTTCTCACAAAGTCCAAGAAGAATGAAAAGCAATGTTTACCTGGTTTTATTACCTCTGTTACTCTGGCGATTGGGAAAGACGTGGGTTTTATCTGCAGTCTTGAAAGACAAGTTCACACTGAAAGACTTTGCAAAGAAAACGTCCTTAACTCCTCTGGGTGCACGAAGTATTTCTAAAAGTTGCATCTCCCTGACACCAGCTTCTAGTTGGAGCATCTCACCTGCCTGATGACATACTCATTTAGCAAAGTCTACTCAAAGCCACTGAAGTCCAAGCAGCAATCACAAACCCAAAGACGGTAAACAGCTTGTGGATTCAGTGTGCACACAAAAGAAACTGCATTTAAAGTAAGCATCAACCTTTTAACAGATTTAAGATAAGGTCATCATAAGAAGTCACTTTGGATCATAATCTTGAAGTGATCCAAGCAAGAGTGACTGCTGCAGGGTCTGAAGGTGTAAATTAGAGATTACAGCCTACTCTGCTGCCAAAATATCTACCGTTTTCGATTCTACCTGTATTTGACTGTAAGAGCTTAACCAATTTCTCAGGCTTTCATTTCTGCAGCAACAGTTGAGATCACATACTCCAAAAAGGTGTAAAACTCATGCCCACAGTATGCCTAAGGAAAGAAGGAAAGTTCATTCCTTTCTGGAACCAACCAATCGCCACAATGCTATCATTACAAACACTCATTATCCACTTACATTTTCCTAAAATCCCTGGCTGAAAAGATACGTTTTCATCTACCCAGCCTATGGGCTTGGGAACATAAAGATCTGTTATCACACAAACTATGTCCCCTCCAGTCTTGTATGCAAGTTAAACAAAAGAAGTGAAAAGTTAAAGCCCATTTTAATCCTGAAGAACACTGTGTTCAAGAAGGAAAAACAATTGCTCAACAGCACCTGCTGAAACTGCCTAATAAGACAGGATCTCCCTGGGTCTCTCCACTCTATAACCCTTTCACACACGGAGATGTCAGCACTCCCTGCTTGGCAATAGCTTTATTACACCCCTACCTGTGTCCGAGGAACTGAATTTTCCTGGAATGGCATATGAACGAACGGAGACTTTTAATGTGACTATACCAAATGTACCAACAAGGCTTACCAATAAATCAATCACCAATTTTATAAAAATTTTAAAAAACCAAAACATTGAGGGCATGGATCTGCAGGCCCAGCACTTCAATCGCTTTCATCACTCATCTCCTTCCCCCAAACCCCTTGGCTAATGCACTTTGGCTGCCTCCTATCCAGACTGTAGTCCTTCCGTCAGCACACTCTAAACTGGGCGAAGAAATTTGCACTCCTTCGACCCCTCCACACCCCCGAACAGGCGTCGGCTGTGCTGGCAATGAAGACGTTCCCAACACAGCACCCCCGCCCTCCCGCAGGCCTGCACCGATAACACTGCACTGCTCTCCCCGCCTGGCCCTGAGAGCGGGAGAGGCAGCGGGCTGGCTGTGAGGCAGGGTCGGCTCTCGCCCCTCTCCTGGGGCAGGGCCGGAGGGTCCCGCCGGGATCTCGCCCGGAGTTCGGGTCGGACGGCCCGTCCTGCCGGCCCGCGGAGCAGGGAGCGCTCGGTCCCCTTCCTTCTCCCTCTCCTTCTCGCCCAGCCCGAGGCCCGCGGAGCTCGGCCGGGGTCCCGCCCGCGCGGCCTCACACGGAGCGGAGGGAGGGCGGGGAAGTCAGTCCCCTTCTCTCTCCCGAGGGCCTGAAGCGGGGTTGGAGAGCTGCGGAGGGCACTCACTTGATCCTGGATCCCATGGTCTCCGGGGGGCCGCATAGACCCGGGGCGGAGCGAGACACGGGCGGGGGCCGCAGGGCCGCGCTCTGTCCGCCGCTCGCCCCTCACTCCATCCCGGCCCGCGCCGCGGCGCCCCGGCCGAGTCACGGCGCGGGGTCTGCCGGGAGCTGTAGTGCGGCGGGGCCCGGCCGTGTGTCCCTGTCTGGGCGAGCCGTCCGGGGATGGATCGGGCTCTGCTCGCGATGCCGAGCCGCAGGAAGACAGGCAGCGGGCAGAAACTGATGCACAGCAAGTTCCACGAGGGAGAATTTCTTCACTGTGCGAGTGAACGAGCACTGGAACAGATTGTCCCGACAGGGTGCGGAGTCTCCCTCACGGGGAAAATTCCATAACCGTCAGGATTCAATCCTGTACCATGTGCTTTCATGACTGTCTGGACAGGGAGGTTAGACCAGATGCCCCAAAAGGTCCCTTCCTACCCTACCCACCCTGTGTCTCTGTGACTGCGGCCGGGAGCGCCGAGGGTCGGCAATGGCAACGCGGAGTGGCCCCGCTCCCCTCAGGGGGATTCAGGCGGGAACCCCTCGGCGGGACGGGCCTCGTTCCCCTCAGGGAGATCCAGGCGGGAACACCTCGGCGGGACGGGCCTCGTTCCCCTCAGGGAGATCCAGGCGGGAACCCCTCGGCGGGACGGGCCTCGTTCCCCTCAGGGAGATCCAGGCGGGAACCCCTCGGCGGGACGGGCCTCGTTCCCCTCAGGGAGATCCAGGCGGGAACCCTCCGGAGGGACGGGCCCCTCTCCCCTCAGGGAGATCCAGGCGGGAACCCCTCGGCGGGACGGGCCTCGTTCCCCTCACGGAGATCCAGGCGGGAACCCCTCGGCGGGACGGGCCTCGTTCCCCTCAGGGAGATCCAGGCGGGCCCGGCCACGCTGCCCTCAGGGCTCCTCAGCTACCGGCCGCTATTAGCAGCTGAAGAGCGGCCTGGTGTGACACCGAACAGCAGGGCTGGGCCGGGACTCACGGGGCCAAACCGCGTCACCAGCTTGATCCCCAGCCCTAGATAGCCACTGATATCCAGGCCAAATGAGCAGCAGAACTGCCCGTCTTGGAAAACCCCGTGCAGAGGGGAGCCATCCCCATGGGCCAGTCTCAGGCAGGAACACGTATTCGATATCCAGGCGCTGCGCAAGTCAAAGGAATGAGGCAGAGGGAGGGGCTGGGAGAGATGCCCTGGCAGAGCATCGTGCAATGTGGGCGCAGAGACCAAAGCGGCTGAAAAGACAGTAAAACGTGACTGGAGAGAATCTCAAGGCCAAGCAAGGTCATAAAGAGAACTGGAGGTTTCTCAGAAATGGGACGCAGTCTGCTGAAAACGTGTCTTACATTGACTCAAAAATTGCAGAGAGACAGCATTTGAAACTTGTCTTGGAGTTGGCAAACAGGAACAAACAGGTACCCAATTATTTCATTAAACATGATTTACGGGAAGTTTTCAGGAAGATTTGGAGCATTTCTAGTGTAATGTAGCAAATTTTAACTTTATTTAGAGTTGAGTATGATCTATAGTGAGGAACAAAAGAATTGAAAATTTGTCTTTAGAAGGCCTACAAGGTGCAAATTGTTGTGGGCACCAAGTGCACGGCTGAAGAACCTAGTCAGCTAGAAAGATGGGAGAGACAGTATATCCCATCTGAGGTCCTTTAATATCGCGTTTGGTCCCCACAGAGCCTGGATAGGAAAAATCATACCACCCTCATTCAAGTATTAAATTTAAAATGTGTTAAGCACTATGCAAAAAGCCCTGGAAGATTTATTCACAGTTACAGTAAGTCAAAGGCATGTTTTGGGGAGATGAGGAGGAGTGTTTCTAGTACTAATTTGAGTACTTGAGATGAGGTGCTTCCACCACAGGTTCCACCCACAGCCTCTGCCACGGGAGCCATGTGTAAGCTCAGACCTGAGCATTCAGCCCTGGCTTGTTCTGTGCTGTGGATACACCTGTCCCCAGCCCCGAGATCTGTTTGCTGTTTGATCTGTAGTGCTGTTCTTTATCTCATTCAGTCACGTGTCCATGTAAAGTAGCTTTGGAACCAAAGTTACTGTGTTTAGACAGGGATATTCTAACCCTTTAAACGTATGGGTGCACTCTGGGTTGCACATATAACCATCAAATGGTGGTGAGTTTATAGAAATATTGTTAAAATCAGTTGCAAAAGAAAAACAAAACAAAACAAAACTATGGTCAATAATGAGTTAAAAAAAAGGAAGCTGGTAAATGCACTGCTGATGCGGTGTAAAATAACGATGTGGAATCGGCCAGTATTTTAGGAGTGGCTAACAGAATTTCTTACATTTCATCACACGTACCTCTTTTGGAACATGGATTGACATTAAATTTAAGAGGTAGAGTTACAGATTCACAATTTTAGTTTTGGTCTCTTTTGTGTAGTAAGTTTTTTAAAGATTTAAAGGTAAACTCATTAATATGAACAGATGTAGTAAATATTTAATGGGGACATGTATGCAAGAGTAGTAGACTGGTTTATATTTAATAGTTTTTAGAGTGGACACACTAAGGAATAAAAGGCTGTGTGATTCAAATGAGCAGTTTAAACCCTCTCCCAGAGAAAGTGAGTGGTTGGGAAGTATGCCTTCAGCCCAGTTTGGGAAAAACAAGATATAAAAGATGGATTCCATGAACTGGACTGGATAACTGAGGTGGTGGATGAACTGGTAGTGACTGGTAACTATCAAATGCCAGGAAAAATAGTGTTTGGGAACTTCATTTACATATGTCTTGGTGAAATATCTGTTTTGTAGGTGACTGGTTTGTAATGAGCATATTTTTCTACCCCAGGGAAGAATTATAATGACAACCTAATGTTGGTATCTGTTCATCAACAATTTCTCAGCCGGGATCTTGTGCAGGTGTAAGCCTGAACTTTTGAGCAGGAGATATTACACTCACATGGGTCATGTGATAAGCATGAGATAATGCATTTGAAAAACAATATTATAGCGTATTTAGAGAAGAGGATTGCCTATCGCAAATTCACATGTAATGAAGAGGAATTTAATTCATAAAAATAAATGGGCATGTGTATGGAAAATTGTGAGGTTCTATCCTTGCTGAAAAAGACACACTTAATGGGTCTGGCAACATGCAAATTCAGTCTATGGAAACTCTGGTTTAAAGGACTGACTAATAAAACAGGTGTGAGCTTGTAAATCTGGTAGTGCAAAGTTCAGAGGAAACCAGAAAGGTGAAGATAGGATGAGTGTCCAGAATTTATTCTACTTAAAGGAAAAAACAGACACTAATATGGAGTTTGTACTGGGCTTTCTAACTGTATTTTGTATATGTGAAGCAAGCAAAGTCAGGTATATTCCAGAATTCAGGATACAGAACATGCTTGTACTTCCCAAATGTTGATAATAAAATAAGAGAATTCATTCAAAATCTCAACTGGGCAGACACTGGATATTTAAATATTTGTTCAATTTGTGAAAACTGTATTTTCTGTGGAAAAGAAAATGGGGAAAAATGTTAAACATGATGTAGACGTTCCTGTTCAAGGGCAGGAAATTTTTCTATCTGCCTAATAATAATTTACGTTCCAAGCTGTAGCACATTTTTCCTGTGCTGTACCTGGTGTATTTATGTAAATAAGCTGCTCATTAGATACCCCAAATCCCATTTTCTGCAATTGTCGATGGCTCCCACGTCTGCAGCTGGCCCAATGGCTGATGTAATTGTGTCCCAGTGACAGGGCAGCAGGGACAGCGAAGCCCCCGAGGAGAGCGAGGGGTTCCAGCAGTGCCTGCTGGCCTGGCCACGGAGCCCTGGCTGTGAGTGGCTCAGAATAGATGAGCTGATTAACTGGGACTCACCCTCCCAGAAGAGATGAAGCATTAATAGCAAACAAAAGAGAAGCAGAAGGGAAACTTCAGGCAGAAGAAAATAATCCAGGAATTAAAAGCTTGGTGAAAGCCTTAGGATGCTTCCAGATTGACCTGAGAGTCTAAGTTCAATACTATAGAAATAGAGGTCTGATGCTCTGGATGGATTTGGTGAATGTGGCTGAGCCTGTATATTAATATGTAACACACCCACGGCAACAAATGTGCATGAGAACACAGTTACTGTTTCTGCTCCGCCCTGACAATCCTGCTGAAGCACAATGTAACCTGAATTTGCTGGGGAGATTCTCCTTGCTACATTTCAGCCAACGAGGATGGCAAGGGAAAAAATGCTGACTTTAGAGATCAATAGTAAAGCTTCATCTAAAAGGTTATGCCTTGGAAGAGAGCATCCTGCTATCTGACTAATATTGATTATAATGTTCGTGTACCTTTCTCCTAATTTCTCTGTGGATGAATATTAGGAAAATATCTACTCGTGGTTAGAAACCAATGAAAAGCTTATTAAATGTATTTTTTAGATGTGAAGCAGAGGTTATTTCGTCAACCTTAATTTTGTAATTCTTGTTGTTATCAAACAATGAGCCTCATGAGTTATGGATCAGGTTGTTGCAAACAGCCTCCAGAAGTGTTCACATATGTTACTTGAGAAAAATCCTGCTCTTAATGCTCCCAGACTGGGATTCATGAGGCATTGTTAGGATAGCTGGTTACCCTCAGAGACATTCACTTATGCCCTGAAACAAGAGAGATGTTTAAATCAGCCTATGTACTTATTTGTATGGATGGAAATAGGTTACATTGACTAGTTTTCCGTTACAAGTTAAGAAACAATAATTGAAATTGCACAGAGTAAAACAGATCTTTAGAAAATACAGAAGAAAATATATAAACCAAAATAAACGGGGGGGGGAAATCCCTACCAAAATTCAGTTATAAGTACATAACCAAAGAGTTAAATCAAAAGCATTCTGTCTCCAAAACTAGAGACTAGGAGATGTTTAAGGAAGACTGTAAGAATGTGAAAATATGTAGAATTCTCTCACAACGGCCAATAAATTAGTGTGTTTTCTCAGCCACAGATGCTGCTTTAAAATAATAGCTTTTGTGGGATCAGGCACTGGGCTCCACTTGGATATTGATCACAGCTCCATGTTGACTGTCACCAATCGTCACCTTATTTTCCACGTGGCTCAGGATCATTTCCAGGAGATCTGCCCCATGATGTTGCCCAGCACAGAGGTGAGACTGATCATCCTGCCTTCCCATCACTGGGAGCATCACTGGTTTACCCTAACTCCTGAAATGGATAGCGGCTCAGCAACATCATCCAGCACTTCTCTAAGGACCTGTGGATGTATCTCAGTTCCCATGAGCTTGTGCACCTTCAGGTTCTTAGATGGTCTCAAACCTGATGTCCTCCCACGGCTGGTGGTTCTTCATTCTCCCAGTCCCTGCCTTTGCCTCTGCAGTGTGGCCAGAACCTGTGCCAGTGAAGATAAAGGCAAAACCATCACCGAGTATCTCAGCCTTCTCCATGTCCTGGGTAGCCAGGTCCCCCATCCCCTTCTGGAAAGGACACACTTTTCCCTGTTCTTCCTATTATCAGTGTACTTATAGATGCTTTTCTTGATGCCCCTGACATCCCTGGCCAGAACTAATTCTATCAGGGTTTAGCTTTCCTAACCTGATAGCTGGCTGTTAAGACAATTTCTCTGTATTCCTCTCAGTCTACCCGTCCTTGCTTCTACCCTCTGTAGGCTTCCTCTTAAAAGCTAAGCAAGCAGTAAAATACCTTCCCTTTCAAGTGTTTGAAGTACCATACACTGAATGACCTTTTCATTTTCCATTCACAAAGAAATAAGAAATAACTATTCTTATTTCTGATACCTGTGATTATACCAATAGCTATAACTCAGGCCATAAAATCTTTTAATGTAATGAGCCATGCTGGAGGGTCATTCCCCTAAAGAAAAGAGCTCAAGATGATTGACCTGAAATGGCCTTTTCATTTTTTAATAAAAGGAGATCTAAATATGGCAAACATTTCCCTGTGCTGCTGTCTCTCTACAGACTTCTTCCTCATCAGAATCTCTTATGATTAACAAGAACTGGTTATTTAATTTTAGGGGGAAACTAGAAAAATGTCTATGAGAACTATCTGGGTTTTGTCTTTAACTGTGCAGTGATTTTTCTGTCAGAAAAATGGGGGGTTTCCCTTTACTGATTCCATTGCTTGCATAAGAGATCCAATTTGACATCAGGAAGTCAGTGCTTAGAAACATATTATGGTAGAAGAGTGGGCAGCTTTTGTTGGTTGTTTCACATTTGGTGTGTGCAGAGACAATTTTTACACTGTCTCATGCCAGCATCTTCCCCATAGTCACTTTCATTCTCACCTGCTGGATCTGTTTGCCTGTATCACCTAACACAACCCTTCTCTAATTTCAGAAATTCTTCCTGTTATAAACATGTTCAGCTTTCACCTTTACCTTTGCCTCAGAGCACTCTCCAGCCAAAACCAGTAGTTTTGCACCCAAAATATATCCAGCTCACCATGAACACACCGGCATGTGTTACCAAAGACACCAGGAGGTAAACTAAATAAAAACGTAGGAAAGGTAAAGAAAGCTATGGTCAAACACTCAAATATTTTGGAAAGCAGGAAATGCCCATCTTTCCAAGGGACTGACGATGTTCTGCAGCATTGGTCCCACATTTTCTTTTAATGCAGTTCTGACTAGATGGAATAGGCTTTTGCAGTGTTTATCCCCTTCTTCCTGCAGTCTACCAGAGTTAGCAGAACTCCTGTGTTTTTGCTACGTGATTCTGTCTCACACATATTTCATCCTCCAAATTTTCACCCAAGCAGCTTTAAATTAACACTAGGCAGGTAATAACAGTAGGTTACCCAGTCAGTGGTTTGCTTTACTCTGGGGCTTATAGACCCCTCCTTGCACGTCACAAAAATCATCTGGCTCTGGCTCTGGCTTCTTGGAATGGCTCTGCCTCCCCAGCACAAACACTGCCTGCCTGGTTCTTGCTCTGAAGCTGTTGAAGACACTATTTCATCTGCCAATAATAAAGAAGCAACTGACCTAAGTTACTCTTCTCTGTTCACCTTGCTGTGATGGCAGAGTGCTGACTGTACCGTTATTGCTCTATAAAGTGAAGTCAGATTTATGAGGCAAAATCTATGATGGTGTGATTCCAGCTAGACGAAAAAAAGCCCAGTATGAAAATAGTTATTCATATCTGTGATAGCCTTTGTCACAGAAAAGATAACCCTCCTGAGCTGAAAGGAATAAGATCACTGATGTAAATCAGACTGCTACATTCAAGTCCCTCTAAGTTACTAATGAGCCTGGAAGAACAAGGATTCTTAGGAGAAATCCAGAACAGCAAGACGTAAGTTGCTGGAGCAGAGGGAAGTACTTACTTCAGATGATACTAAACTCTTGTACAGTAGTGCCTGGCTTAAGCTGGTGGGAGCATGAAAGCAGGGAAGGAAAAAGAAAGAGATAAAAGAAGTAAGAAAGGAAGGTGTGAACAAATGAATGAATTTGGGAAAAAAACAAGGAATTTTAAAAATGCAGTGTTTCTAACTAGGTGATGTTTATTATTTGAAACGATGTTATATTTTGTTGCACACATTCTAGAAATAAGAATAATAAAATATTGGTGTGAGGCATTGGTGTAAGCGGTGTTATTTTCTTTGTGTTTTCCCCATCTCACAGAGTTGATGGGATCCTGATTTCAGAGTTTGTAGTAGCAATTAAAAGAACTTTTTAATATAAAATTAAAGCATATTTTGAGCCAGGCTTCAAATGTAATCACTACAATCACCATAAATCAAAAACTGCTAGTAGTGTCAGCTTCACTGCCCTTCTAAGGAGGAATCGCTTATCCTTTGTGCCACAGAATGGGGGGAACATGATAACTGTTGATGGCTCACTACTTATTAAGTTGTCATCAGACAACATGTTGTCATAAACTATTATTTTTAAATTGTTATTAAGAAAACATCAAATGGCACTTCTGTAATGCAAGTTGTTTGTTTAAACAATGGGAAGGTATGTGTTGATATCAAAATTTAACTATATAATGTTAAAATCAAGATTTAGTTCGTTATGCTGTGTAAAAAATTGATCAAATATTCAAATTTCTACAATCTTCAAAATCATAACATTGACTGAATAGTAGGGGTCTGAGTCTTATGTAATTTATACTCAGTTTATATGAGTGTAATTCCATATGATTGCTGAAGGATGACATTCCAGCTTATCTTTCTGGCAACAACTAGTGCTAGGCAGGCAATAGCTGTTCTGAACTTAAATATATAAAATGGAGTTGATGGCCTACAAATTTCCTTTACTGATTTTCCTGATTTGATGTTCAGAAGACATCAGTAATGTTACTGATAGATACTAGTGTGAGTTCCAGATCTGTCCATTCTTGTTTGTACTTCCCTCTTGTCCAAGAAGTTCAAATAAGATGTGTCTGATGTCCTGTACCTGCTGGGGGAAGAAGCCTGGTCATATTGAGAATTCAGAGATTCTTGACTAACTTCAGGATTGTCTTTATATTGTCAGAGTTGGTGTCTATAGTTTAATTAATTTTTTAAAACATGTAGCATTATTCTTTAGTGTCACAATACAGGAGAGCTTTCTTCTGAACTTGAAGGCATTGTTTGAAAAAAAAGAGTGGTACTTTTTTTCTAGATGTTACTTTAATTAGCTCTTTTATTCTAATGATACCATTACATTTTGGGGGGTAAAAAACAAACACAACCCTAAGTGCACTTACCTAAACACTGACACTTACTTTATGCTTTACAAAAAGTCAATTTTATTTGTGTAATTACTGCAACTATACATGATCAAAATATAATGAGGTGATACCATGAGCTAGCAAATACCAACCTTCTCTGAACTCAATAGAGAAACTTTTAAATAGGCAGTACTGTAAGCCAGCAAATATGCTCCCTTTCTCTAAAATGGGGATAACATCCTGCTGGAAATGCTCTTTTGAGTCTAGTTCTGACACTTTTGTGGTATAATTTAAAATTATAAGGTGGGGATACCAGTATGCTCCTGTCCCGCTGCCTCTAAATGGAGCCGTCGTTAAATGTGGTTTGATTTGTCCTGCTCTTACAGTTAATGAAGACTGGGTGGTATTTCACCAGGGTTAATGCTCTTGGTCCTTGTTATTAATTCCCCTGTAAGTGCTCACCTTTTTCTAGACTTTCCAGTTAGTCCTGTAGGATGTTAAAAAATATTTTGATACACATGTTAGTTGTTTTAATCGTAGAGCTATAAAGAACTAAGTCAAGAAAAGCCTCTCAAGTAATACACAGGAGTTAGTTTATAAAGTAAGTAAAGCTGAACCACTAAGTAATAGTGACCACAATATAATTAACTTCAACATCCTCAGGGGAGAGATTGTACAAAAAATGAGGAAGCTAGTTAAAAAGACCCTAAAGTCAGAAGTGAGGAAATTAAAATCCTTCGACTCAGCATGGAGGCTACTTGAGCAACCATAACAGGGTAGCAGAAAGCAAGCATAATCCCAAACAAACACGGACGTTGACAAGCAAAAACAAGCCATAGGGCTGCAGGAAGGTTCACCAAGATTGTACAGTCAAACATGTATTTTTCTGAAGGTAGAATTATAACTTGTGAAGTCAAAAGGGATAAAACACAGTGGCTAAGATACCCAGTGGAGATTAGAAGGATGACAGAGGATTTGAGGAGCAGATAGCCTGACATGAAAATAAGATTTTTTTCAAGTATTAAGAAGCAGCAAGCCTGCAAGACATTTTATAAGTCCAGTGGGCTATTTGGTAGAAAAGTAACAAAACTAATGAGAATACGGTTACACTGAAATGAAGGTAAATGACTTGTTTGCATTAGCATTTCCACACAGAATTTAGGGTAAAATAGACATACCAAATTTTCTCCTGTTATGTAATATAGAAGAGGTTTTGTCAAATGCAGGAATTAAAAGATGTGCTGGAACAAATTCATAAATTAAATAAAAACAGGCTCCTAAGACTGGAAAGTAAATAAATAAATTCTAAGGGGATTTCAAACAGAAATTTCTGAACTACTGACAAGAACGGCCAATCTGATTAAAATCAGTACACATAGAAAAGTAGAAAGCATTTATCCCCTAAAAGGTGTGAAAGATAGTTCTGGAAATGTCAACACAGAGATCCATATACATAAGAAATATAAACTAGTTTAAACAAAATTGGCCATCCCTTAAGTTAGAATGATGTGAACAGAATTCAGAGACCTGGTCTGAAAGGACATGCTTCTCCAGCCCTCCAGTATAGTGACCTCCAACAAATCTACAGAGCTGCTTCAGTGCTTTAGAAGGTACTCATTTCCAACTAAAAATGGTCTCATGGGAAGCAAGTAGTAGAATAGGAAGTAAATGTAAGGCATGCTAGAGGTGTAGGGGTGGTCTGGCCTGACCTGGGGTGTGCAGTGATAAAGAGCCAGGACAGTCTGGGCTCTCTGCCCAACCTGTTATTAGGAGAAGGAGACGGCCCTCATGGGCTGGGACCTTACCCCAAAGTGGGGGGGATTCATCCCTCTCTACACGTGCCTTTTTCTCTCTCTAGGGCTGGAAACTCAGCTTAGTTGTAGGGTATTAACTACTGCTAACTCCTAC
Source organism: Hirundo rustica (assembly GCF_015227805.2). Lineage (NCBI taxonomy): Eukaryota > Metazoa > Chordata > Aves > Passeriformes > Hirundinidae > Hirundo > Hirundo rustica. The sequence continues at coordinate 1,233,834 of NC_053469.1, read as the reverse complement.
ACATGAGGAGAAATGAGCCATGTCCCAGGTACCTGGAGCTAAGGAGGGTTTTCCCTGGGAAACATTTTGAGGCTTCTGGTAGTTCTCCTCACTTCTGGGAACAGGCCACTGGGTTAGAGAGGCTGCTGATTGAGTGGGGCATTTTGTATTCTCCTGGGTTGCTGTAGAAAACACAATTGTTTTTCACAATTAAGAAGACTGCAGTCTGAACATTATCTGATGTTGTCCTTCTAGAGTAAAATGTTCCAGAAACAGCAAAATAACTGGCAAAATGCTGTGGTTTGTAAAGTGAACCTTTAGGAGACTGATGTTTTTGCATGAACTTGGCTATCTATTAGATAACCAAAAACTGTTGGAAAGAAACCTAAGGATATTATAAAGTGACCAGCAAAGAAACAGAAAATGCAAAAATCAGTAGTAAGTCTGATAGTTTATTGAAATAAAGCAAACCAAATTCTGAAAAACATTTGGGGAAAGGGAACTTGCAGGGTCTTTTGGGAGAGTACATGTTGCTCAAGTTTGCATAATTCATTTTCCATAACTAAGAGGTACTGGCATTCAAATTAATTCTATTTCTTTGTCAAGATTATAATGTTACATTGTTATGCTCAAAATTACATTCTAATATAGCTGAATATGCTTCTATTTCTAGAGAATCTCTTCTATTTCCCATCCTTTACTACCTTGTGTCAGAGTTGATGTAGCAGTTGTGCTGCTGTCTGAAGTCACTGGCTGCCCATCAAGCTGGGGTGCTGCACACAGGCATAAACACAAGGCGGTGAGTCCGACTGTGGGAGGGGGGTTAGAGGTGTAGGATGAGAATTGTGTTACATGCACACAAACCTTCTCTCTGGGAGGTGAATACCTAAAGTAGGCTCATCAGTGGACAGCACCGACTTCTCTGTTAAAGCTGAGAAATGCTATTGCAATTTTGTCCGCCTTTACATTTCATCATTCAGAATTTTTGACTGAATTCTAGATTTTGACATCCTGTCTTTCTTGATTTCCCTGACCTTGTCTTTTCATGGTTCTTCAGTTGCCTCTGTAATAATTTCTACACTTACCCTTCATCCTGACATCACATCTCCAACTCTCTGAAGATATTTAGCGGAATGTAATTTTTTGCTGCCTTCTCCCCTTCCAATCCGGTCTTATTTTGGTGTAATCTCACAGTCAAACAGATTCAGCTATCATCCCTATGTTCCCAATTGTCAGATCCACTTATTTATTCTGAACATATCTTCTCCTGTTTGAAGTGAAATCTCACTTTGTCTTCTTCAAACATCTTCATGGATACCTCATCATCATCTGCTGTTCAGAATGGGACTAAACAGAATTCCGTCCCTCTTTCCTGCTCCTCAGTCTTCCCCCACTCTTTCCTTAACCACTATATACATACTGCATGTCATTCAGCTTCTCATCATGCACGGTCAATGCTTCTGGTATGAAAATGTATTTAACTTGAAGAATGTCCAGAACCCTTTACAGTAACCAAAAGCAAATAAAAAGCCCACAAAGGGTAGTTGAAGTAGGGAGCGAGCAGAAGGTAATACGTTGAGAAGCCTGAATATGGCAGTATTCTCACTGCAGCAGAGGTAGAGCACCAGTAAAGGAAAAGCGACCTTGTGCATTGCCCCCCGGGGGGCCGTGACTGTGACCCGGAGGAGCCGCAGCCACACAGGAGAGGGACTTCATTCAGTCGGGAGCTCCTGTGCCAAGCCTCCCAACATGGGGTCCAATTAGTGCCACTTGTATTGGGGAATATTTTTTAGAGACCTGCTGAAAGCAACTGGAATAAGATTCTCAGATTAACTTTACACAGGCCACAGCTCCAGAGCCCTTGATCATTTTCATTCAAGGTGGATTTTGACTGCGGTCTGTAGGAGTTTTTGGCTAATGAAGGATCAGGTCCATCCTTTTGGTAATTTTTATTCTTACCTGGTTCCTATCCTGATAGCCACTTTTCAGTCTATATTTTTATTAACTTTCCTAGAAATTAGGAATAGTAATGTTTACTACTTCTGTTAAGCGCTTATAGTTATATCAATAAAAAACAGGTAATATTTAATTTCTAGAATTACCCACCTGCCACTGAACTAACAAAGCCCATATAAATCATTCCAAATGAGCACCTTGAGAGACGTCAAGTCCCAAGTTAAGCATTATAAATGCTGGAAAAAATGCAGAACAGAAACTAAAAGGTCCATCAGCTAGACTTTTTATTAAAAAAAGAAAGGGTAATTATTCACAGATATCAAATCCCACTAGTATGAGAAAAACAGAGGGAAAAAATTGCTTAGTAGTCATCCAACCCTGAATTTGGGGTGTTATTGTCCCGTGATTATTGTCTTTTGGTATATGAAATATAGAAAGAGAAAGAGAGAGAATGAGAGAGAAAGAAAGAAAAAGAAAGAAAGAAAACTGAGCTGAAATTAGCCTCCTGTTCAGAGGGCACTGGGTTATCTTGTCCATTTCTTATCCAGAGATAGTAAAAAATAAGCTTTAAAATGTTTGTAATCCTCAAATATACTTGAGCTAGAGCATATTAACTGTTAAACTATCAATTGTTTGTACCACTGTTTAAAATACAGGAGAAAGCATTAGCATTGTAAAATGTTAATTGGCTGTGTTGATTCCAGGAGCCAGGCAGACATCCTTTGTGCTGATCAACACTTAAAGCTGAATTATATTGCTTAAGTAAATTATTAGGACAAAGCACAGTAAGATTTGTAAATAAATAAAATGATTGATAAAATACAAGGGGGAAGAACATAAAAATACAAAACAGTATCTTCTTTTTAGGAACTGATAACTGTTGAAGCAAATAATGGCTTTGTTCAGTGTGACTAAATGCAAGGACCGCTGCCTCTATTTTATATCTGCACTGAGTTGCTGGCTCAGATCAGACAAAGGCGCAAAACTGGTTTAAGAGAAATTACTCCTTGCCGTGTAAATTCCTGCTCATCAGTGATAACTCACAAATACTCCATTGGGGAAACTGAAATCATTAAGTAAACAATTTAAAAGCTGAAGTAGAAAGTACTGATTGCTCTAGCTCAGCTCACCAGGCTGCTCAGGTACAGGACTCCTTGCCAGTGTAAGAACATATTTGGAAATATCTGGAGTGCCCATTTTGTCCCTTGTAATGAGGTAGTGAGGCCAGAAGTGGTAACTGGTGGAAAGACAATGAGGACATGAACAGCTTCTGTTGCTAATCCAGGCATTGTCCCTACTCCGTGGGGATTAGCAGGGGACCATAATCAGTATCTCGGACTACCAAAAAACATATTATTTAACATATACTGTTTATCACAATGTCAGCTTCATTGCTCTGCTATGAAACTAATACTTCTAATAAGTTTTAAGACCAAGTGCTTCCTACCTCTGAGTTTCTGGGTTTCATTTCCCTTTCCCCCCTTTTTCTAATCTCTGCCCTGCTGGTGGCTGAATAAAACAAAGAATGTTTCCCTGTTGCTGGCGCGGTGCTTGCAGGAGTTGCTGGGTACCTGTGGCATTTGCATCCTCGCCTGTCGCAGGGGTGTGTGGGCACCCCGGCCCTGCCCCGGCCCCGGCCCTGCCCCGGCCCTGGCCCTGCCTGGGATGCGATGTCCCGGTGCCTGGCGGTCCCCTCGGAGCGGCGCCGAGGCTGCGGGGCCGGGGGTGCCGGCTGCCTGCGGGACCCGGGCGGACCAGGCTGGATTTAATGAGCGCGTCTTCACTGACAGATTCATTATTTGTGTTCGGTCGCTTCAAGTCAAAACTGATTAGTTACACTTACTGCAGCAAAGATTTAATGATTTTATTGTTTATCTTCAATTTATTTTGATTAACATCTCCGTTCTTTTCATTGCAAGTGCAATTAGGTGTAATATAACAGCGACTACTTTAATTTTGCTGAAATTAAGATGAATAAGTGACGGATTATGGCACTTTGTTTAACAAATAAATCATAGTTAAGAGGTCTGTATTAGTAATAAATGAAAAAAAAAAAAAAGAAAAAACAGGCAATCTAATTAAAATGCATAGAGCTGATTGTTCAAGTTTCCAGAAATGTAATGAATTTTCATTTTAGAAATCAACTAGATTTCGGTGTAGTACTTATGTATTGACAGTAAGATGACAGAAAGGCGCATTATTTTGTAAATCATCTTAATTTATTTTATCGTATGTGTAGAAGGAAGTACAAGCAATGAAATGAAGATGCACATTTAATTTTTTTTTAGGAGATAGGATTATTTTGCAGAAAACACTGCAATTAAGGTATGGTAAAAAAAGAGACTGAGGGAGTGAAATGAGGGGAAAACTCATTAGTTCAATTCTCACATGTTCAGACTTCAGCATTTTCTGCAACAGATGAATATTCTCCCGGTCCCAGCCACAATTTTCTTTTAAGTTCATAAGATTCAATTCACTGCCACACAGCAACAGCCTCAAGACACGTAAAACGGGAGAAAGAACTAACATGAAGAAAACTGAACTCAACAAACAGTGAGCAAATCAAGATTGCTCTATCCAAGCATCTCCAAATCATGGGGCAAGTAGCAGGGCAGCAATCCCAGAGCCAGCTTACTGTGGGGGTCGTATGGGCTTAACTTCTGATTGAGGAAAACCAAGAGGAAAACGAACCCTTCAGAATCAGAAACTTTATCCCTCTGATGTTTAAAAGACCTTGTATTTGACAGGACAGCTTTGAAGATAAAGACCGAAGCACTCTCCAGCTACAGGCTGTTCAGCACCCCACACTGCTGTCTGCAATGCACTTCACTTCAGTTTCACACAGTTCACTCGTGGTGGAAAGGAGACAGGGGAGACATTTTTGAGGATATTGCGCTGTATTTTTGATGCCACTGTGTCTGGCCCAGACTCTCTTTCCAGAGACTGGAAGAGCTGGGCTCTGTTCTGCACATTTCCATCATCCCTCTTTCCCACCCCACACTGGGCAGCTGCTCTCAGCCAGCCAACATGTAAATTTGTGGGGTAAAACAGGCACTGCCATCCCTGGCTGCAGGGACGGGGTAGCTCTGAGCCAAGAGGTTGGCACTGGAGATGGGCGAGGATGAGAAGGGACTGCTCCCTTTTCCTTTAGGTGCAATATTCTTTCTTGGGGGGGGGCATGTAGCAGTGTTTTATTCCAGGGATGAAGGTTAAAGAAGACTTAGACAGAGCAAGATATACTCTGTTAAGACCTTGTTTTGATTTTTCCCCCCACTATGTATTAGGAATTGGGGGGGGTGGCAAGGAGAGAAGAGATGAGGAAACAGAGAATGCAATTCCTACAATCACAAAATCTGCAAAAGAGTACTTTGTTCTCCATAAACTTTTAAGCCCTCTTCTTCTCTTACTGTTTCTCTTGTAACTGCTTTAAAACACTTTTTCAGATATTCAGAAGAAAGTCAGCATTGAAAGAAGTACTTATTAGGATTTAGTAGCAATTTTTGAGGGTGGTTTTCTACCTCATTTAGAGCTTTATTAGTGTACACTCCTTGAAATACAAGAATTTCAGTGGCAATGCAAATTTGTTCCAGATAAGGAACTTCCTCATAGCTTTAAAAAGGACCTAATATTGTATTTTAACAAATGTCTGCAAAAAAAGAAAATTGAAAAATAATTCCTATCCTATGAGTGTAGCAGGAAAAATCACTGAGGCCAGTTTTTTATTAGTGTAAAATAAATAAAGGGAAGGAGGAGGTGAAGTGAGCATCTTGTAAGGCCTCCTTTCTTTGTCCATGATTATACTGATCAGATCAAATCATTACATTAAAATAGGTACTCTCCAAAGAGTACAAAATCAAATAAATAGATAAATCTGGGTTCCTTTAGCAAGGTAGTATACCAACTTATTTGCAATTGTTTCTGGTTATCTCAATCCCTCTTCTAATATTAGTTTTCAATATTTAAGAAATAAATAGATGGTAGGTAAAGAGAGAGCAAGTGGGGGAGATAGAGAAGGAATGATGCTAATGACCAAATCAACCTGTAAAAAGCAGCCCTGCTCTGACTGGAGCCCCCGTCATCAGCTGAGTGTCATGTAGGAGAGCTCGAGGAGCCGGGGGAGGCTGTGAGGGCTTGGTGAGCTGGAGACTGGCAGCACCATTGGTTTGAAAGGGCCGTGATTGATTTGTCACCAGAGGCCCATTTGACTGGGCGAAAAGCCCTTCTGATCTCAATCTCTCTCTGCCTCCTTACCTCTGCTGTCCTCTCTCCCTTCTCCGCCTTGGGAGGCTGGCACAGCAGCTGGGCAAGGGGGCTCCACTTGGGGCTGGCACACAGCAAAAGGGTTGAAGGTCACGGCTGCTGAAACTCTGTAAGGACTGACAGGGGACATCCAGCTCGTCCTACTTCTCACTTTCTGTCTTGCCTTTAGAACTCCAGAGGTTTGCAAAGCCCCCGGTCCACATCCACACAAATACACCAGCACTCCATTCCCCAAGCAGAGACACAACCAGAGCCTCTCTCTGCCTCTCTCCTTCCCTCTGCCTCTGTCTCTCTCGCACACACTCACACACACACTCACGCACACACACACACGCGCTCCGTCTCCCCACCCCTTCCACCTTCCTGTTATCTGTGGCTGGCAGAAACCTCTAGATCTACAAATATTAATTACAAAGGACAACGAAAGGTAAGAAGGCGTCAATTATCCAAAGGTGTCGTGATGTTATTTCAAGTCAATTGCAAATGTGTGAGGGGGAAGATTTCGCCCCAGTGATTCCTGTCTGCTTGGCTGATGGGGACCGGAGCTGAATCCCTCCCAGAACTGCTGCAGCTATGCCTTAAACCACACACTTTCCAGCAGGAGCCATCAGCATGGGCCTTTCTGAATTCTCTTTTTATTTCATTCATTAAGGGCATTAGGCAAGTTGGAATTTGTATGAAAAGGATCCTATGGGAATACTGTCTCCAGGGTAGGTATTTTCATGACTTTCCACATCCTGGGGCTCTCTCTGTATCTCTTCTCTGTTTCTTTCTCTTTCTCTTTCTCTTCTGTTAGAAGGAGTTTTAAAGGAGGCTGCCCTGATCTTCCACCTAATCTGGGGAAAGGAAGTATTTTGAGCTGCATATATTGAGTGACAAAATATTTTATTTATTTTATGAAGTGGAAGCTGCTAAGAAATTGTGAGACCTTTCCTGCTTAATTTTATTAGTGGGCTTTGTTATTATCATTATTATTCCTATTCCTGTTTTCGGGTTTTTCTCAGAGAGGAGTTTCTAATGACAATTGCCTTCATTATCCAAAAAGAAAGAGATAGCAGACTGGACACAGCAAAATAATATTAATCAAACAAAGGCAGAGTTTAAATTAAAAGGTCTGTTGTGTTCTCATAAAAGCAGGACAATCTCAATACTCTAGCTCATTTCACTTGGCAAAAGAATGTGGCATCAGTTTTTTAACTTTAAAATAGTTTAATGAACACGAATGGAGAAATAATTTTTCTGTGTATTTAGCAGTCTATAAAGAAGAGAGAATGCTTTAACTTTGATCGCCACAATTAGTTCCCTGGGTATCTAGAGGGGAACAGGGCAGCCCTGGGAGCCTCAGTTCTTTAGATACAAAAGCATTTAGATCGCTTTAGAGCAGTTAATCCTGAGACTGGCTAGGGTCCCTTTTGTTTTCTAACTCCATTGTGGGTTTTGTTCAGTTTTTTCTATTCGCATGATTGACTGCCCAATGGATGCTAATTATCCAAATGTCGCTTCTGTCCTTTGAGTGACTTTCTATGTATTATGGGCAACTGTCATGCATTCTGTCATTCTATATCATATTACATGTATTATCATATGAAAATGGTACTCTGCATAAAGGAAGGTGTCTGAACCAGCAGATGCTGCAGATATTTAGAGGACTTGCCTCATTTGAATGGATTTTCTATAGAAAAATTGGTCAGAAAGCATACAAGGGAGAGTCAGAAATTGAAAGTTTATCAGGTAATTATTTTTGTCCTTTTGCTGTTTACATGATAATGTACAAGGCATTAACTGTCTCTGCTTCTGAAATCTGCAGCCACCTTCCTCCTCCCGAACCAGGCAAACCGTCTGTATTTTTTAGAGTATGACAGCTTAAGCTAATTAAACTGATATCTGTCTAAAATAATAAGCCCAGAATGTTAGAATAAACATTATGATTATAAGCAGAAAAGGCAGCTATACAAATGCAGCATCAGTGTTATATTTTAATGATAAACTAAAATTCCTGTATGAAAAACATTGGATGTGCAATTATGAACAATAATAAAGTTCTGCAAAGCCATTTTTCACTGTAAATTTTTTTTGCTTAGATCTTTATCTCTTTCCATGATATTAATAAGGCTGAGGGCTAACACAGCTGCGAACATGAATATTTTTTATTTTATACATATGTGAACATACATTTAAAAGGATATCAAGGGAAAGATTTTTACTGCAATTTTTCCGCTAAAATAAACTTAAGACACCTCAGTGTAATGTGCATGCCAACACTTAACAGGAATGCAAGATTTATAACGATAGGGCTTTTTAGATTTGCACTCTGGGGTCCATTGAATCCATAGGCACATCCAGAGTTTGCTACCCTAAAATGTTAGGATAGTGTTTTATATTTGCCATTCATATGAAATACTGTGGATATATAACACCGAAATTCATGATCTTGAGTTTCATCTAATATATGTGCAATGAGTTTCCATTAATGGTAAAGCTAAATCATGGGAAATACGTGCTTTAGGAGATAACACAAAGATGCCATAGAAAGCCTTGCTCTGCTGTATCAAGGTGCTTTGAAATTTTACGTGATCAAATATACATGATCAAGCTGTGCTTGTTAGGGTACGAGGGGCTCCGAATGGTCAATGGCTATTGATCAGGCTGTTAAGTATTTGTTCACGGTTCTTTATATCCCAAAAGGTTCGGGGAAATGAACAGTGAAAAATTGCATCAGAGTCCACCTTTGTTTGAGATTGATGTATCAAAACAGAGTATTCATTTGCCAAATCTATTGGAAAAAATCTGTACTAGATTATGACATAAAGACTCCAAGCACTGAGCATTTCCCTTTTTTAAACTATCTTTGTAAAATTTTAACTGCTAATTAAAAATGTAAAAACAGAGTCTTTGTAGAACGTGAATAGTAAATTATTGATAAGAGCAGATGTACACAGCAAAAACAGAGATACAATCATAGCTTTTCAGTTCACCTTTATGTTTTACTTTACATTTTGCTCATGCCAAAATTTTTTTAACTGAAGTTGCTATAACAGTGAGGCAGAGAATCCATAAGGTGAAAATTGGAATTTCTGTTGCTCTTAGAAAATAGTAAATCTTACTGGGATCAGTAAGTTACTATCTTTTGCTATCTTTTAGCAATTGAATACATATTACTCCTCATAAAGAGTTCGAATTAAATTTGGTGAGGTTTTTTTAGCTTATCATGTATTTTGGCAAACATCTCAAAATATTTGAATAATAATTCTTCCTTCTTTCTTGAGATTTCTGCGGTATGTGTTTCTACAAGTTCATCACATGTTGTCTATTTTTAAAATTATCTATAAATTTGGTTCCAAAACTCAAACTATTACACATTGAAAGAGAATGCCAATGTATTATTCCTGCAAAATCATGCAATACTTTATTTGATTTCATAATACTATACATTACATAAATTCATAAGATCTTTCCTGAACACAGAAAGCTCTGAAGAGAAACTTACTACACACTAAAGAAAACCACTGAACACCAAAAATTATTTCTGCAGATATTTGCCTCTAAGAAATTATAACATATGTCTGTGTCTGAATCTGCAAATAGATAGATGGTTACACACACATACGTTCATCCACACACACGCAGCCTCATCCTGTGATATATCTTATACATATTTATACAAACAAATTTACATACTGCATCTTTGGAAATCTGAAAACCAGCAGTACCTATTATGTGCCTCATCTTCAGGTGGTAATTCCCTTCAAAATACTTAATATTTTCCAAACGAGAATTACGTTGAAAAGAACCGTCCATGCTTATATAAAAAGTTTGCAAAGTATAAAATGGGCAAAATGTCCCGGATTGGTGGGAAGTGCCCTCTCACCTTCTCGTGTCTGACCTGCCACTTAATTAATCTGCTCTTGTCTGGGAGCGGGCAGCGTGAGCGAGAGGCAGCACAGCAGCAGAGCCTCCAGCACTCGCAAAGTACACGCTGCATTCAGCTTTTAGAGAAAAGCATCTTACTCGAGTACATTTATAACATTTCATTGCCACGGTTTCAATTTGCATCCTATCCGGCTTCTTCCTGCTGCCGGTGTTTGCCCACGAGGTGCCCCGCGTGTCCCTGGCCGTGGCAGCTCCGTCCGGCCCCGCTCCCCAGCTGCACCGCGAAGTTTGTCCGGCCATACCTGCTCCTGGCTGGGAAACGCTGCTGCACGGCCGGGCGGTGGCATGCAGGTAGTCCAGAGAAGGGTTTGGAGTGACAAAATATTGACTGGATTTGGTATTCACTTATGAAGGATGACGTTAGTGCCACAAAAATCCCTGTGATGTACAGGGAATAGTTAATTAATTAAAGGACCTGCTAATTGCTACTTGAGGTACTGTGCAGAGCTGATGAAAAGTGCTTGGTGCAAGGTTAGGTTCTCGGGTTTGAGTGAACATTTTCATTTAAAAGATTTCTTTAACGTACATCCTAATTTTTTTAATGTTTTTTTTTCAGGTTACTGTATCTAGTTCAGACTCAAGTGTTCAATTGAGCTTCAATTAATTATAATATATAGTCGGGGTTCTTTAGCTGGGATAGATTGATGGAGAAGCTTTGTTTCATTTGGTGCAGGTGGCACTGTTTAATAAGCACAGGAGAGAGTGAATAATGTAGTGTTTGCAAAGAGAAATAAATGCAAAATAGAGAGGTGCAATTAGATCAGCTCAGAGAAATAAAGGATAAATATTAAATGGTCAGATATCTTGCAAATATCAAATAAAATAGTAATAAGTACCCAGTTGAAAACTGCCATCTTAATTTATGACTATCTAAAAGCACTGCTTTAAAATAAATCTAGTGAACAAGTCTTCTGCCTTCATTAGGCAGGCACATTTCAATATCTGGAAAATAGCAGACCGCTAATTTTTAAATTCTACACATTATTTTTCTGATACTGAAGTATAAATGAATTCTAAATTTAAAATACAAACACAACAACTTCAAAAATTAATTTCCAAATTGTATTATAAAATGTCTTAACCTTTGGCATTCCCTTTTTTTTTTTTTTTTTTTTTTTTTTTTATATATGTTATATTGGGAAAAAAAACCACCCCATGGAAAATTAATCTGGGAAAACTTGTAAATCATTATCAGTAATGTACTAGCCAATGAGGGGCTGCTTTACATGCACTAAAGATGATATAAAGTTGCAGAAGATTATTGAAAATAACAACAAAATTGTAGATTAAAAAAGTAAAAAACCCATGGAAATTAAAATCTTCTAATGGCACACAAAACCCCAAACCAAGTATATACTCCTGAAAGTAACAAATTAGAAGAAAGAGAAGAAATATTATTTGACTTTTTACAAGGAGGAAAAAAAAAAAAAAAAAAGGATCTGGGTATCTGGTAGCTAAGAGGATAGTCCTGTAAGCTACTTAACAAAAGAATGTAAATGTATTATGCATTTCAGCAACACTTCTGCATCTAAGAATTTCAGCTGTAGACAGATTTTCCACAGACTATTCCCCCCTACTGCTAACCTTTTAAATATACCTATAAAATACAAAATGTTCCCAATCACCTCCAATAAAGGAAGCTTCCTTACATTAAACGCATTGAATATTTGTGTTAGAAATCCGAAGCGCTTTCTGATGTGGTTAAAATCACAAAGAAATGCGGTTGTAGAACAGAAAGGAATGCATTGAGCACATCACTCTGAATATTTGCAGATGGATACAGAGCTGGGGAAGTTTACTTATAAAGTATGGAATTAATCATATTCTCAGGCTCTGAATATTCAAAGGAGTCTTTTCCCTGCAAACCTTGTTTTTGTTATGTAGCCGTGTTTACCGAATCCCTGATGCACCCAATCGGGGCAGGCTCCCCGAGCTCGCGGATTGGTGGATGCCGAAGTTGTAAAATGTTTATGAGGGAGTGTTTGCCTGGTGCTGCAGCCCGGGGTGCCCCGCTGCCAGCACGGAGCTGCCGGGGCTGCTGCAGGGACAGCACGGGGGGAGCTGGGCGGCCCAGCTCTTACCTGTGCTTGGGCTGAAGAGCCTTCACCCAGAAAATAACCTCCCCCGCTTGGTTAAAAAAAGAAAAATCTGTCCTTTGACATTAAAAACGTCTTCCTGCAAAGGACCTCGTTACAGTCATTTGAGGTCTAACTGTAGAGCAATAAGTCTGCAGTAAACAGATTTTTTACAAATTAATAAGAAGAAGCTATACTCCTAGATGCAAAAAAAGAGACGTTTTTGCAATCTTTGCCATATTCGTACTGAATTTCTAGTAATTAAAATTACTTCATATTTTGTAAAAGTTATTCTGTTTACATTATTTATTATAGCAGATGCTTGTCAGGCAATCAGATAAGAACATAGCCAAAAATGTACATTCCCCAAAATAAAACTCCAAAGCTATCTTAAATATACAGCTACTGACCTTCAGAATTGTGTTTTCTTTACCAATTCACTGTAATAAAAATGAACATTTTGTCATCACTTTGGGAAACTGTGCCAAACACCTTAAAACACATGTCACATGCCAACTTTACTTCATTTTTCTCCTCAGGGAATAGATACATCTGGAATCATAATCACAGATAAAAACCTTGACAAAATTGCACATGAGCCCAGCCCTTCTCTCCAACACCTACCTTTTCATAACATTTAATACAATATTAATATCGGTTACTAAAAAGGCTTCCAACCTTTACATTTCTGACATAACATGTTCAAACCCATATTTCACACTTCTTGTTCTGTTTTAAGTTCAGTGGATTTAACAGGACTCTGGAGAGAAGATCATGTGGTTGAAGATTTCCCTCCCTCTTTGACACCCGTAGAGGCAGTTTTGGAATTGTTTAAATAGCTGTGGCTATATAAACTGAAATATGTGAGACATTGGACATCTTATTTCTCTCTCACATCTATAGATATGTGCTTGTTTTTTCCTCTGAAATCAATTGCTTGTACCAGGGAACAACAATTTCAGCACAACATCTGGGCAAAACCTTCGGAATATTTTCCTTTTAAACCATATTATTTCTCTTTCCTACATATGCCTGGCTTACCAGACAAATACAGTTAGCTAGTATACGTAATAATAGTATTTGGTCTTTTTTATTTGTGATTGACAGTTTTTCAAATCAAAATAAAACACATTCTTAGTCGATCATCTTCTCGAGAGTGCGCTCCTGTTTTAAGCTCGGTTTGCTTCTGAAGACAGCCAGAGATCTCATTCCATCAGGGGTAAATGGTGGAATTATAGATCCAACAGATCCCATACTCTCTGAAAAATGCTTGGCTTAATATTTAATAGCTAATTCCTGGACTAATATTTTTACTGCATGCGATTATCAAACACTTATCAGCTGGTATTGCAAAGAAAAAGAATTGAAAAACTTTGAAAATTTCCATTTATGATTGTGTTTGTAATTAATCCCATGCTGGAAGTACCTCAGGCAGCTCACTGTATGGCTTTGTTCACGTCAGAATGGGGAGAGCAACCTCTTTTTGTTACATATTTAACAGCTTTGAAAGACATTTTTTAAACAGCAAATGTACTAGACAGCTTTAAAGCAGAGGACATTAAATAGGGGCCAATTATTCATTCAGCAGCTCTACGTGCATCAAAAACAAGCATACCACCAAATTTTCCTGAGACAAACCACTTAAATTTCCCATGACTCAGACACCATTTCTGTACTCACTAGATAAGGATAGCAATCATTTACAAAAAGAAACAGATATAACATGTTTCCTACCCTTGAATACTGGAAAAAAATCTTTTAAAAGACATTGATTTACAATTTGGGGACAGCATTGGTGGCAAGAAGTGTCCTATTTTAAAAGGAACAATGTTCCTTGTTAAGATAATTTCGTTATTCCCTTTCACTTTAAAATGACCTGAAGTGTCTAACTCAGTATATAAGAAGTGCAGAAGGTGATCCATTAATGGAGTAATAATTTGCCCGAACCATTTCAAGTCAGTCCACGGAGCTGCTGGTCTGTCTGCAGCAACTTGGGGAGAGGAAGAGCTGAGCTGAGCTCCACTTGCTGACAGGAAGCAAACTGGCTCACATTTTAGGAGAACAACATCATTGCCTACAAAAATGAAGAAGAGATAAAATAAATAAAACCGGTTAATGTTGTAGTTAACTTGCAAATCAAGTAAATCTGTTGGTACAGTATTTTAGAAATAAACGATAACAGCGTCACACCAAACACACATTTCTGAGCATATACGCATTCTGATTTTGATTTAATGGTATCTCAGCGTCAACTATTGCTTCCTTTGCTGGTACACACTTCCTGATGCCTACTGTGAAGGGTGCCCATATTTACAACTGAGTAAGATGATTAATTACACCTTGTCAATCACGGTGCATGAAGACATAACACCACAGCAGACAATGAAGAAGATGCCTGAAGCTACAATTACATTTTAATTCATAGTTTATTGTATGTTCCCATATATTGCAGTCTAATAACCGTAGGGGCATCGAAAACATATGAGATATCAATCACTCTGCCCCCTGGTCTTTCATGTTTATATTATTCCACGGTCTTTAAATTACCATAAGTAGTTACTTATTTTCTAAGCTTTCTTCTCTTCTCTCTTACCTTTTGCTTTCATTTATCTTTTATTCTTAGTATCTTTATCCAACAGCTATAAGTATTTGATGAAAGTTTGTAGCTCACTTAAAATCTGTAACAGACAACCTGAAACCCAGCAATTAGCAAAGACAGCTTAGACTTGTGTTCCTTTGTTGAAGGAGGCGTTGAATCTTTTGTTCTGATTTAGTCACGGTAGCTGGGTGGAAGCTGGTACCTCATTATGTGGTTGGTCTGTTTGTCTGGTAGGTAGCAGATGGTACTGGAGATGACGTTACCAAGAGAGGCAGGGTAGAGAAACTCAAGACCTGTGATTTGTTCACCTGTCACCTATAACAAAATACAGGTTAAAAGACTTTATTATTAGCTGCGCCATTTTTTAAATGAAAAAACTCTCATTTCAAATGAGCCTGCGTTTCGTTCTGAAGACGATTTTGCTCCAGCAATTTTTCTGTGGCTCATTATTTGAAAGTATCCTTGATTTTATTCTGAACAATGTAAATGTCATTCATGTGTCAGTGTGTACATTAGCAGCTTTATGTTTACATTCTGTTACTCTCCTTGTGTTTTGGTAGCAAGGGTTGGATGTCTTCTTGTGTTTGTATATCCATTAGAAGAAAATCAGAGATACCCTGTGAACTGGAGGCCGCGCCACACTTTTTCAGCGTGCTCTTGCTATTATTGGTTCCATCCACTGAGGCAATTCTGGAGCATAAAATACTGTATTTTAATTCTGTTAAATACCTAAAATCTTTTTGATAATATCAGAGTGTACAAATCCATGACCTTTCTTATCTGCAAAAAGTATGTCATCAATTCGGTGATAAGGAATTAATGTGGTATTAGAACCTCTGAGGACAGTACAGTACACAGCTGTGAGTAAGGATATCTGCAGCATTGCTCGAGCAAAGGTGAGCCCGTGCTGTCCCACCGCGGGTCCGGGCTATCTGGTGAGCAGTGATCCACAGCTGCTCCTGGAGGCAAAGCTCCCAGCACAGAGGGGCTTGAAAACGTCTCACAACTCTACGGAGGAAGGGAAAGATGGTTTTATCAAGATAAATACTATACAGAGCCACTAATGGTACTGTAGGGTTCTAATCTGAATTCAAACGTGAAACTTCCATTGTTTCCAAGGTCTGATTTTAGGACAGACATTGGACAGTTCCCACAGATGCCAAATGAGCTTCCATTCTGTATGGTTTCTTGAGAGGTCTTGTGGCTATTTCATATGCATTTCTACAAGAGACACTTTGTTCTCCTCTGTGACATGCAAATGTCTTTAACTACTTAGAGCAATCCCAACAAAAAGATGATAAAAAGCCTCAATTATTGTAAGAATGGAATGCATAAACCCAGCAAAGTTTGGCTATAAACAGAAGAATTGCAATTTTAGCAAGGATAATCTTAATTGCACTGCACCTGTAAGAGGCAAATCGATCTGTCAGGAAACAACAAAACTGATGGGAGTGAGCAGAGTGATGTAATAATTCATAGCCACAGATGAGGCAGCGAGTCTCATGATCTCAGACGTGCATTCACATTTACCTTCCGTTGTGCTACCTTTGCTAACATAATTAGAAGTGCGATATTTGACATCTTTAATGGTAATTAGTCCTTCCTTACTACCCACCTCCTGGATAAATATTTAGACATCATGAACAGTCTCCCTGTGCACTCTTTGTCTTTCCTGGAGACTTTCTGAAGCTTTTCCTCAAGTTCAGAGACCTTCGCGGCCTGCTTTCCTTGCAATCTACTTGGAAATGAGAGATGCAAAAGGCCTTGGTTTGTGGAAGGCTCCACAAACTGGAGTGACTCAAGTTATAATATTCTAACAGAGATTGTTTGTCATAACGAGGGTTATTGGGTGCATTCAACTAGTCATGAATGTTTGGGGTATCCGCGATCTCAGAGCGGAAACGAGCTCTCGAACGCCTCCTTCTCGCTCTGGAGGAGTCGTGCCCCGCCGACCCTTCGGCTCGCCATGGTTGGACACGTCGCCGACGGTCACCGGGCGACAAACGCCGGGGTCGGCGCGGGGCCGGGCCGCTCCCGAGGCCGCGGAGCGAGCGGGACGCGGCGGCGCTGGCGGTGCCCGGGCTGCGGGGACGGCGCGGGGACACCGCCCGGCCCCGAGCACATGCCGGCGGCCCGGGCGCGGCGCAGCCAATGGCGGCGGGGCAGGACATGATGTCAGAGGGGCTGTAGAAAAGGCGCGGAGCCCCGCGCGGTGCCCGCGCTGCAGACGCGCCGCTCGCAGCTCCGCGGCGGCTCCGGCTCCGGCTGCGCTCCCGCCCCGGGCCCCGCGGGCCGCGCCGCTTTAAGGACAGAGGGGGGCCGCGAGTGCCCGTCCCACCTGGTGCCCGTCCAACTCTTCCTCCTTCCCCTTGGCTTTTTCTTTTCCCAATGAGCTCCAGCGGGCTGGGGGAGGAGCGGGGGAAGGAGCAAACTTTGCCCCTGAGCTGCCGCCGCTGCCAGCCCTCTGGACTGTGAGTGCGTACGGTGGGCATCCGCCCCAGCCTCCCTGCAGCACCAGCCTGCTCTCCGCCTGCTGCAACCTCCCTCTCCCTTGCTTTCGTCCTCTAAATTTCGCACAGTACGATGTAAGGGGCTTGTCGTAATTTTTTTTTTTCCTAATTCTTATTTATTTCTCACCGAAGATGGTTTAATTTTTTTTTTTTAATATTTCTACTATTTATTAATCCCTCCCAACCGTAAGGGTGCCCAGCCTTCTGCCAGCCGGGCCAGAGCATAAAGCCTGGGACTGCACCTGGGGCAATGAGCCCCGCACTGAAGAAGCCTCCTAGAGAGATGTGCCGGGGCCGCGCAACAGACTAGATCCAAGCCCCGAAGCCTACACCACCAGTTATCCCCTCTCCCTCATCCCCTTCGCCCGCCTTTTCTGCACCCCATCCCTTGAAACCTCGGATCAGTGCCTGCGCCGCGCTCCGGAGAGCTCTGCCGGGGGAAAACCCGGTGCCCAAGGAGAGACGGGGCGGCCGTGCTAGATGCATGGGGGAGGGCTCCGGTTAATGCAAGTTCTGGGCTCCTGCAGGGACCCCGACAACTGTCAGCAGCCACAGCAGCTCGGGCCCTCCTCCTCTGCGTCCTCAGCGATGCTTTTCCACAGTCTTTCCGGCTCGGAGATGCACGGGGTCATCGACGAGATGGATCGGAGAACCAAAAGCGAAGCACCGGCCATCAGCTCGGCTATAGACAGGGGAGAGACGGAAACGGTAGGAGCCGAAGGAATGGGAGAGTCATGCACCCCCCTAAACATACCAAACCCCTCACAGATACGGCTTTCCCCCTAAAATAACAGATCGGGGGGAAACGTATGCAAAATACTAAATCAGAAGAAAACTAAGCATAAAGGCACCCCAAAAGATTAAATGAAACCGTGGGGAAAGGCATGAAACCGTTAATTATTAATAATATGCATAGTAATAGTAACGCTTGGGTGAAATGAGCGGTACTGCTCTTGAGAGAAAACAGATAGACCAGCCTTTTGGTAGCGTCCAAGAACTCCTTCCCTTCCCCCAGCCTGTCCGGCCTTCCAAAGTTTTTAGGAAGAGGCAAAGTGTGGTTTTATACCAACAACACTTTGGCATGGCGAATTTTTTTGCCTGCAGAATGGAAACATAAACCCCAAAGAATCCAATTCTGTGTTATTTTTCAGGTAGGATGCTTTCATGGAGATAGTCTTTATAGCATTTATTTAAGAAGGAAAAAACCAAACACAAGTGTCTTTAAGTTATGGGGTTTTAAAAATAATTTTAATATGTGGGTTTCTAAACATGGCAAACAGAACTAGAAAATATGTCTCAGGGAGACGGATGGATGCAAATTTTTATAATTTTACCACATTTTATCTTGTCTGCTGATGCGTAGTCTTTGTATATTAATACATTTAGATAATAAAAACATGCATCCCTCTAACTAGCGTTAAGCTGGCAAAGTGGAAGAAATTTCCGAAGTCTCTTGAGTGATTGAACAATTTATGTACACTATTTTGGGGGTGTTTTTGTTAAGAAATTGCAGTTCTGAGGTGAAATTATCTCGTACATTGGTTAAATGCTGTCTTGTAAACTGATACAGACATATGCAAGGAAGATCCGTTCTCAGGTTTTCAAACTTCATCAGTATATGTTCTTTCTTGTAATGTTATGTGAATTTTGCTTAGAGGTGACAGTGAGACTATTTAATCTTGAAACACCGGCTGGAGAACGGCCTTTGTACTATAAGGGTGGGATGCGATGTCTGATCTAAACAGTTTTGGTTTTCTTTTGAAAAGTTAACATTTCTCCGTACAGTTAAACAACATCCAGTGATCTTTGCTGGAATAAATATTGTGGCGCAACAGTTTTATATAATTATATATAAACTATATGAATACACGTGTGTATACAACAAATAGTGGGTTGGAATACTGGATCCTTGAATACCATTTCTAGATCTCAGAATATTTTTGTTACTGGAAGAGCAAAGTGTTAAAAAATCGTTATTACATTTAAAACGGATTTACAAGAAACTACTTTGGTTATAAAACGATCCCTACTCGGAGTTCAGTTAATGCCTTAAAGGAACAAGCCACCGGTGGGTTCCTATGACTAACACCAGTGGAGTGCCAGGGTTTTATTTGTGCGGAGTTCTCCTAGCGGGAATGATGCGGTGCAAACGGGAGTGCTCACAGGGATGGGATTTTGTGATCCCCGCAAGCACGGGATGAAAGCAATGGGTTTGGCATGTGCTGGAAAATCAGCCTCGGTTCCTTTCGATTTCCTGCGATTAGCTGTCTTTGCTTTTGCTTTGCGCGAGGATTTAAGGCTCTAGAGGAGGTAAAAGCAAACAAACAACTTCTCCTCCGCCCCGAACCAAAACAAACTGCGTGTTGGGCACAGCTGTAAGGAAATGTTTCTGGTTCTTGTGCACAAGAACAGATCTGCCGTGGGCTTTTGTGCAAAGCGGGTAAGAGTAAGTTGGGACCGAAGTGGAAAGCACTTCCATATTGCAAGGTCTGCCCCAGACGCTGCTCCACCGAGCCTCCTCTCCGAATGCTGTTTGAAGGTGTCTGCTGAAATAAATAAGCACGCTTAAACGGTTCCAATATTTCTCCCTCTTTCTTGTTCGGTAGAAGTTGACAGGATATGTATATATTTGGGGTTTTTTGAGGGTTTCGATTGGATTGCGATTTGACACTAAACTATTAAATTATATAGGGCTTATATTTAGTTTTATTGCTTCCAAGTTTATCCCAGCATAATCTAATGTGCTCTGTTGGTTTTTACCCACTCATTCCTACACGTTTCCCACTATTTCGTTTTCCTGATAAAGCATTCTGCACCTCGGATTTAGTAACGCTCATCTCCTCCGCAGCTTTATTTACTGATCCCTTTAGCGCTTTGGGTCACAGCAGATCGCGATCCGTGTTGTTTGGAACCAGCTTGCAGAGAGCTGTGTCTGCAGCACTGTGACTACTGGGGGTTTGATCGTAATTCATTCGGAATTTTATAGCTAGGAAAATACACACACAGACACGCTCCACATACACGCACTCACAGAGCATTAACTATGCAGACACTCTCCGTATATCCATAATAATAAATTTTAAAATTAACTGTCTGCGATTTGCCCTACTCTGTTATTATTGCGTCTCTTTATTGAACAGCATCTTTTCTTGGTTTGAGACTGGAAAATCCACCGGGGGGGGGGGGCGGGAAAAAAAAAGTTCTGGGTCTGGTCTGGACGCCTCCCCTAAAAGCCAGGGTGGTTTTCTGTTTGTCTCGCCCGCTTCCCCGCCTCCTCCCGGGAAGGTGGGATGCGGCGGGAGCCTGGGGACCGGGCGCGGGGGCCGGTCGGGGTGGCCCGCTCGGAGCCCCCGCTCCTCTGCCAGGAGAGCGGCAGGGGGAGGGGGGAGCCCAGCCGCGCTCGAGAGTTTCTCCCTCTCGCTAACGGTCTGTAATTGTTTTCCCCCAGCAGACCATGCCTTCCATCAGCAGTGACAGGGCTGCCCTGTGCGCCGGCTGCGGGGGTAAAATCTCCGACCGTTATTACCTCCTGGCTGTGGACAAACAGTGGCACATGCGCTGCCTGAAGTGCTGTGAATGTAAACTCAACCTGGAGTCCGAACTCACTTGCTTCAGCAAGGACGGCAGCATCTACTGCAAGGAGGACTATTACAGGTACAGCCTGCCCTCGGCCGGGGCCGGGGACACTGCCCGCCGCTCTCCCCCCGAGCAGACCCCGTCCTGACGAGGCTGCCGAGGGGATCCGTGGGCACGCGTGGGGCAGGCTGTGAGCTCTACAACCTGCCCCTGGGGAGGGACACTCGTGGTGAGGATGAGTCCCGTGTTGCCGGGAGGGGAGCACGGCCCGGGCACAGCTTCCCCCCAGCCCGCTTTGGCTACCGGGCCCTCGGCCAGGCGTGCCCTGCCCGGCCTGCTGCGCCGGGCGCGGGGCCGCTCCTCGCCCGCCGGCAGTGCCTCCTGCGGCCCGGGGCTGTGGGCACGTTCGTGGCCCGGGGGTCGGTGCCTTTTCCTGGTGGGGTCTGGCGGGGCGGGAGCTCCGCTGCGAGCTGGGCAAAGGGACGGAGTCTCCCCGCGCTCCCGTCCCGGGATGCCCGCCCGGCCGGGCTCCGCAAGCGTCCCGGCTTTGTGCCGCCGCCCCGCCGAGGGGACAGCCCCGGGGCTCGCAGCCCTTTGCCGGCCCCCGGGCAGAACCGATGAAGGACGGGGTGGGGGGGAATGCGCCTCTCACTGTCTCCTCTGGCCTTTCTGTTTTGCAGGAGGTTTTCGGTGCAGAGATGTGCGAGATGTCACCTGGGGATTTCTGCCTCCGAGATGGTCATGAGGGCCAGGGATTTGGTATATCACTTAAATTGCTTCACTTGCACCACTTGCAACAAGATGCTGACCACTGGCGATCACTTTGGCATGAAGGACAATCTGGTGTACTGCCGCCTCCATTTCGAGACTCTCATCCAGGGGGAGTACCAGGTGCATTTCAATCACTCGGATGTAGCCGCTGGGAAGGGCCCGGCTTTGGCAGCGGGCTCTGCCAACACTTTGGGACTGCCTTATTACAATGGCGTGGGGACTGTCCAGAAGGGGAGACCCAGGAAAAGAAAAAGCCCGGGGCCTGGAGCAGATCTAGCAGCCTACAATGCAGGTAAGAGACTCCCACCTTCCCCCAGAACAGTTCAAATGGTTTGTTTCTGTTCACTTCCAAAGGGGGATTTCCATTTATTTTAGCTTAAACTGTTAATAATAGTTTAGCTGCAGCATAATTATTGAGATCAAGTGCTGTCAAACTGCAATTACAGAAGCTAATATGTTAGCGTTTTTCACTTCAGCTGGAAATAAAATGTTTTGAAGCAAGGTCATCTGGTTAAGGGGGGGAAGAAGGGGGAGTGCAGCCTGAAATAAAATCTGGAAACCAGAGATTTTAAGTTAGCACATCAGAGACCCGTGAATTTTCTTTAGTGGCTACACTCTAAAGCTGCTGACGGGTGAATTGTTCAGCCCTGTCCTGAGCTCTTTGCACCACAAAGTTTTGGAAGGAAAGAGAGAGAGGAGGTGGCCGTTTCCCAAGGGTCTGGAGTGGGAGGCGGACGGGCTTGCAGGGCTGGGTGTACCCGGGCAGAGGCCGCGGGCAGCAGGTGTCTGCGGGCAGCACAGAGCCTGCTCACACGGAGGCAAGTCCCGCTGGAGTTTTGTTCATGAGACGTGACTCGGAGAAGAGTCGGGAAAGTCTCAGCATCCTCTTTGCAGCCCCTGCCCCTGAACCGAGCCCAGCAGCCGGAGGAACGGGAGCGAGCCTGGCAGCAGCTCTCTGTATCCAGCAACAAACTTTCCGAGGTGTTTCCTCGTTTAACCTCCCCACCGCCACAGCACTGTAATTTTACAGGCACAGGAATCCGAGCAATCTCTTGCCCCCTCTCCACCTCCCAATCCCCGCTCCCCTCTTCCCCTCGCTTCTCTTCTCCGTGTAGTTGCCACCAGAACGGCTGCCATCCCGGGGGCTCCCTGCTGCTGCTTGTACGTAACGGGGGGAAAAACAATCTTGGACAAAAGCAAATTCCTAGGTGTTGTTTTTATTCGAGGACTTGGGGGCGGAGGTGCGCTTGCCCCCGGCCGGCGTTTCCTGAGCCGGGCGCTCGGGCCGTCCCGCCGGACCCTGCGCACCCAGCTCCTTTCCCGGAGTGGTTCCGTGCTTCTCCGCTCGTCCCAGCCCGTTTTCTCCTTTAACCTACCTGCTTCGGACGTGTCCCATAGGGCGCAGATTTGCCTTTAACGTGTTCTTTCCCGGCGTTCGGTAAAGGCCGAGTTTGCTGCGGTTCGTTTCCAGCCGCATCTCTGCGTGCCCCGACAGCTGCGGGCTGCGCCGGCCGGCTGCCGCTCCGCCTGCGCGGGGAGGAGGAGGAGGAACGGGGAGAGGAAGGCGCAGGGGGGACACCGAGAAGTGCGGGGGTGGCGGCGGGCTCGGGCTTCGGGCCGGGGGAGGCGGCCCGGGAACGGGAGGCTCAAGGGAGGAACAATGGCGACGAGATGGGGTGGTTTGCATTGGAGGTGGCAGGGAGAGAAGGCGCATCTCTAACCGGCAAACGCACCTCGGGAGCAAAATTGCCAGCTATTATTGGTTGAACTAATTGCTGAATAATTTGGAAGTAGTGCAAGAAGCAGTTGTAGTCCCAGTGGTGAAGGCTGATGAAAGGTGGATGTAGTGTTCTCGCGAGTAACAGTTCACCTTTAAAATATGCGTCAAAAATGCATCTCTCCCGTTAAAAAACGTCTCCTCTTCGGAGGGATTAGCTTTTAATTGTCCGTCCGCTGTCTCCCTGCGCAGGGCAGATGTTCAGATTCAAAGGACCTGTAAACCGAATCAGCGGCATCTGTCCTGGATGGGAGCACAGCCTGAGAAAGTCTCACTGCCCCCTGACTTCCTAAATAAGCCGCCTTTAACTGCATTTTGAAAAATTCGTTTACAAAATAATTGCCGTCCGACTTTTTTGTCTTTTAATCGTAGTTTAGAGCCTGCAACTGAAACTTTAGACATCTTCTTTGAGTAACCTTTGGCTTCTTTGCTTAAGCTATTTATCTGCTTAACTATTTACTAGACCTGTAATCGACTAATTTATGCGGTAATAAGTGCCATTGATCTTGGAAATCAGACTGGGTTGCTCGTTGATGTAAAATGCCACAAACGAGTAAATTATTGAAAAGCCTTCGATTCGTGCCTTTAAAAGAGAAACCATTTAAAAATGTGATAATTTCTCTTTTTATTTTTAGTGGAACTTGTCATTTCCTTCTCAGAAATGCACTAGAAATGCACAATGTTGTCCTCCGAGGGGATCTGTCCTGGTGATTTGTATAGAATAATTTGTGTAGATAAATCTACACCCAGAGGTGGTGGGAAAAGGGGAACCCATAATCTTGGCAGAGTCGAGACTGAAATAATTTTGTAAATTGCAACAAATATTCAACTGCAACACCAATTAGACTTTTTTTTTTTTTTTTTTTTTTTTTTTCCTCCCTACTTAAACGAGACTCCATTTGCGGGGGGGTGGTGGGTTTAGATGTGGATAGAGCCTGACAAGTGGAAAATAGCTTAGAAGGATGCTGAAACTTCAAAAAGATTTCTTTTTCTTTCTTTTCTCTCTCTCTCTCTCTTTTTTTTTTTTTTTTAAGTGTGTTCCTGTGATCATAATTTCCTCCTTCACTTGTTGGAATGGAGTTTGATGGGTTTTTTAGGTCAGTAAATCAATGGCTGAAAGCTTGCTGAACACAGGAGCACCTGTAAAGAATTCTGAATACTCCCTTTGTGAATTAGACCCCAAACCTCCCACAGTCTGCTATGTTTTATTCATTTGTATCTAGTCTGGCTTTAAGACACTAAAATATCCTGGAAAATGACGGATGTATTGCGCAAACTTGGGGCAAGACGAGCTGATAAAATACCCATAATCTGTGCAAACAGCCAAGATATTAAGAAACACTTCCTTCCTTTGCGAGCAGGAAGATGCCTCGTGCTTGGCTGAGAGGGTGAGGGAATATCCAGGCTGGATAGGCATCCTCGGCGGATGGGGACCGGGGCTGGGGCGGCTTTTTACCGGGGGAGGGGAGGCTGCGGAGGCGCCGACCCAGCTCCCGGCAGGGCTCGGGGCAGCGCCGGGGACGCCTGGAGCTGACCCTCTCAAGTGGCTGTGTCAAAAGTGCTTTGGGTTTTTCTTCCTGACAAAAATGCGAAAAGCCTGGAAAGTTTTGAAGAGCGAATCTCTCTTTCCTCCTCGTTTCCCTTGGGACTAAAAGCTCACAAGAAGCTTCCCTGCGACTACAGTGACAGAGCGAGCAGACGGGAACAGCAGCTTAAAATCCGATATCTTGCAGAGATTTCCTAGGAAAGATTAGGGGTTACTCCTTTCCCCCCCTCCTCTTGCTTCTCCCCCTTCTCTCCCTCCTCTCGGGCCGCGGTCACCTTTCGGGTCCCCGGGCGCATCTGGCCCCTCCCCAGGGGGCTGGGGCTGGGGTCGGGGCCGGGGCAGGCGCAGGGGCTGCGGCTGGGGTCGGGGCCGGGGCAGGGCGCCGGCAGCGCTCCCGAAGGGCGAGCGGGGCCCCGGGAGCTCCCCCCCGCTCCCCGCGGTCCCTCGGGCAGGGCCGGGGAGCCGAGCCCGCCGCAGCCCCGCCGCCAGCGCCTTCCCCCGGCGGGGCGGGCGGAGAGGAGCGCGGCTCGGCCGGGGCCGCCCGGGTTAATCGCGGCGCTCGGGGACTGACCGCGCACTCGCACCGGCCATTCAGCGCCATTCAATTGGCTTAATTGAGAGGAAAAACCCTGGCGGCGGTTCCTCCCGCGGGGCCCGGGCCCGGCCGCCCCTGGCCGGCCCCTTTGTTCTCCGCCCCGCAGCCCCGGCCCGGGCGCGCTGGCCCCCGGGGGGAGCGCGGCCGGGGGGCCCGGTCCTTAGGCAGCCCCGGGGGGCACCGGGACGCGCAGCTCCTTTGTCCCAGGCGGTCGGGGAAGGCCGGAGGAAGAGGGCTTATAGTCCTGCTCTCCTCAGTCCTGGCCTTGTGATGCTCGGCCTGGGCTCCTTAAGACTGACTGGCTTTATCTCCTCAGAAACACTCCTTGAAATGTCAAGGTTGAGGCAGCGCTGTCGGGTGTGCTGCTCCACGGCTTGGCAGAGACACGCTCCTTTCAGTGCTGCCAAGCACCTCAGAAGCAGCCAGGGGTACCTTGCCTGCTCCCAGTGCCACAGCTTCACCCCTTTCAGTTCCTGTGGTGAGAACTTCAGGAATCTGCCTTCTCTAAGTGTCTTCTCCTTCCTCGGAAGAGAAAGACTGTTCCTGTCCCAAGTACCTCTCAGAGGGCTCTGTCTCACTTCTGTCCCCTTTTAGGTTATGGGTACCATGAAGTCCTCTGCACGTCCGACCAAACAGCAAATGCGGCTGCACCCCTGCCCGGTCTAGTTAATCACAAGTTCCCTCTCCAGGCAGCAGGAGGTTAAAACACCCCCTGACTCCGATTACAGAAGGAAAGGGGTCTATGTTCCTGAGCCACTGTTGAGAGATAATGCACACACAACGTGTCTCCTGTTTCATCACTTTCAAAATCAGGATTAGTTTTCTTTCTTTTGGCATAATCTAACACGTCAAGGAAAAGCTACTAGGAGCAAAATTCCCCCCAAAGGAAATTTCCCTTTCTCATCTTCCTGTGCCATATCCTCAGCAAACTACTAACTACTGAACACACACTTTGCCCCAAATCCCGAGCCATGGGGGGCTCTGGTGATCTGAGGGT
Source organism: Hirundo rustica (assembly GCF_015227805.2). Taxonomy (NCBI): domain Eukaryota; kingdom Metazoa; phylum Chordata; class Aves; order Passeriformes; family Hirundinidae; genus Hirundo; species Hirundo rustica. The sequence continues at coordinate 1,207,263 of NC_053469.1, read as the reverse complement.
GAAGCAATGTTCCAAGTTCTGCTCCTCTAACAGACTTTGTTACAAAAGCACCAGCACAGCCTGCTTTACGCTCCTGTTGTTGGGTTTAGGGAGGTGTTGTGCGTTAATCTGCAAAGGGTATTTTGGCTACCAATATCAAGACAGAATGTTTTAATCTGTAGGGATGTAGCCGTGCTGCCCACGGACATCCCCATGCTGTGTGGCCCGTAGGGGGCTGAGGGTGTCCGTGCTGCCATGCTGCACCAGCGGAGGCTGGCAGGGCAACGGCTTGGCTGTGAGGTCTGGGGAAAGGCACGGGGCCTTAGAAATGTCCTAGCGTCAAAAAGAGGCTTGGCACTGCTTCAGAATTTATCAAAAAATAGAAGTGAAACACTCATTAATTTAAGGCTCTTCTATTCCACTGGAATTCCACCAATTGTTATTTCTGAAATCCCAGCAGGAGCCTGAGATGCTGCAATGGAATGGAAATGTTACATATGGATAGTTCAGCAATTCCTTTGGGAGATACACAGGACACCGCAAAAGAACAGGGAAGACGGTGCCTGAAAAACAGAGGGTTGCGTGAGGAGCATGTACAGCGTTAGTTTTACACCCTGATGCCTTTTGCAGAAACTCCTCAGCTCTTAAAATCTCCACTTACACCCTTGGCCCGTTCTGTGTATCTGTGCCTGCAACACCCATGGACATTGCAGATTCTGTGAGAGATGCAGATAATATTAGACGGAATAAAATAGCCTGTTGAGGATGGTGCCAGGCACCACAACCAAATACAAGAGAGGAATTGGCACCAGTTAGGACTATTTATGTCGTGTTGGCTGATGCCTGGGAGTAGCCAAACCACTTGCACCAGACAAGGAGCGGCACACGCCCTCATGCGCTTTCAAAATCTGTTCTACAGCTTCCATCGTAGACAAGGACATTTTGCCACTCTTAAATGGTACTTTTTTACTGTCATTTTAATATTAATTTTACTTAGTGGATAATGAGGTAAAATGATGAGAAATTCCAAGAGTAAGTTGTTCCTTTTCCTGTCAGGGCTTGATGAAAAGCTGACACCCTCATTCCATTCTGGGAGGGCTTAGAGTCAGTTTTATATCCTTGGATTCTGAATGTATCTCATTCTCTATGGGACACATTTAAATCCAGCTCCTTGCAGCCCTAGGCTTTGTTTTGTTGCATATTAACAGGAACCAGACCTCAGTCCTGCAGACAGATATTTTGATGCATTTCCTCCTATGTCTGTCTTGTTATTTCTTGGAGAATTCAAAAGCCTCTAAGATGACGCACAAAGATCTTTTCCATTACTAATATCTAAAATTCTTTGGGTACATTTAAAAAACAAGCATGATTTGGTTTTACATTTCCATAACAGGATTTTCTATGAGCATTATTGTGTTATTTATCCCAGGAATACTTCAGGAAGTGTGGCTGTGCAGGAGACTGGAGCACATGCGATGACTTCAGATGGGCAACTAGGCCTCAGATCTTAAACCCAAAAAGATTTGGCTACATCCCAAAAAGCTCCATTACTACTCCATTGTTACTCTCTCCCTTTAAGTATCTTACACCTTTTAAATTCAGGTGCTTGCAGTTTTCCATGCTGCAGGAAAAGAAGCAGAAATGCTTCTTATGGCCAAAATTTGGCACATGATCCGGAGGCCTGGAAAGGATTTATACAAATGTATGCACATGCACGCACACACGCACATAGACACTCACATTTCTGTATACAGTACCTTTTTTTTTAGCTGCTTTTTAAACTACAGGAGTGCAGAAACACACAGAAAAGTTTGAGGCTTAGGGCACCTTGGGCATATCTGTTAAACCAACGTGCTTCTGGGCTTAGAGCTGAATTTTTGCAGGCCTTGCTCTGTATTGTGCCACAGCTTTTTAGCAGATTTTGAAAGGCTGTGGTTTGTAAAGCAGCTACTGTGGCTGCTGCAAACCTGCTTAGGGAGCCTGTATGCATCTTTACTTAGGAATCCGTGCATTTAATGCATCTTTTTAAAATCTGTTTTTAATACGTGCCTGTCAGAACGCGTGTGTTCTCACTAGGGCTGAGACCACTGATGGACAGCAGGAATTCAAGCTACACTAAAGATAGGTGCATGAGATATACTCAGTTGTAATCAAACAGCAATAGTGGACAATTGAAAACAAGCCTGTTTGTGTGTTTAAGAAATTTAACAATTCCCTTTTTAAAAGAATTTTTTGGTCATTTTTCACATGCCGTGTAGAACAGAGATAGTGATTTTTCATTACTTTTAGCATCAAACTTGTAGGAAATTAAGAGGGACTTGTAGATATTTGGACAGGAAAAGCTAATTAACAACAGTTTGTCAGAGCTAATTTTCAGTTATATTCCTATTTTTTAATTGGATTTAATCTCAGTCCTTAATGTTATTTTAAGAGGATTTCTAGAGTTTACTGTATGCACAAATAAATGGAAAACTACTTTTGGTCTGCAAGATTATTTTGCTTGGCATTCACATTTAATACTGCTTGATAATCTTTACAGTGTTCATTTCTTGCAGAGAAATGTTACAAAGCACTTCTTCTTGTGCTTGATTTCTGCAAGTGTATCAACCAGTGTCATTCTGTGATTCAAAAGGATGTGGCAGAAGTGATCATTCAAACTAGTATTTGCAAACACTTTTTTTAAAAAATGGAAATATAAACCTATAAATAATTAAAAAGATTTTTCATTTGGCATGCCAGTGAATATGTTGTATTAACAGCTTTATTTCTTTAGCTAGTCAGATTATAGTCATAATTTGCTGTCTGGTAGCCACAAACTTTATTTCTTTTATAGCGTTTTATTTAATGGTCTCCCTTGTACTCTACAGGGTTTAGTTTGATGGAGGAAATAATTATGATTTTAACTAGTCTGTTCCATTGAGATTTAAGGGGAGCGTATTGTGCAGCCCTCTTTGTGTGTTACGGTGCAATTTATGGCGACACCAAGTACAGTAAAACCCTTTACGGAGTTGAGGACAGCTACTGTCCTCCACAGAAAGCGCAGGAAAAGTTCTGTGGAGGTGGAGCAGAGGGAAAAGGAAACAGAGCTGACATTTTAAAAGCCACAGAGGGGCAGGCCAGGGTCCTTGCAGGCCGGTTATTGTAAGGGAAGGGCTGGAAGGTGCAGAAATGTGATCCAGCTGTGCCCAGCTGGGCAGGAGGCCAATGGCCCTGGGCTGTGCTCGCCCCCGTGCTGGCACTGCTGGGGCACCTCCAGGGCTGGGGGCAGCTCTGGGCCCGTGGCAGGAGCGACACCGAGGGGCTGGAGCGTGGCCAGGGCATGGAACGGAGCTGGGAAGGGAATGGAGCCCAGGAGGGGCTGAGGGAGCTGGAAAGGGCCTGAGCCTGGAGAAAAGGAGGCTCAGGAGTAACCTTGTGGCTCTGCACAGCTCCTGCCGGGAGGGGACAGCCGGGGGGGTCGGGCTGTGCTCCCAGGAACAGGGACAGGAGCAGAGGGAACAGCCTCAGCCTGGGCCGGGGGAGGTTTGGGCTGGACATTAGGAAACTTCCCCCAAGGCAAGGTGAAGCCCCTATCCTTGGAGGGATTGCAAAGCCACGTGGATGTGGCGCCTGGGGATGTGAGTCAGTGGCGGCCTTGGCAGCGCTGCGTTAACGGTAGGACACAATGACCTTAGAGGGATTTTCCAAACTAAACTGCTCTCCAAATCCGTGAAACGGAGCAAAGGCGGGTAGGGTTTGTGCTAGTACGTGCTGTGGTGTGTTATTTTAATTGCTGCACTCAGGGAAATGGAAAACAATATTGGTTGTGGAGCAAGAGATTTACAGGCCTTTTCCTCTTGTTGCCTCAAGCTTTGAGTTGCAACGAAAACGATGGTGACCACCTGGACAGAGACCAGCAATACCCCAGCAATCAAAAAACAAAGCGCATGAGGACATCCTTCAAACACCACCAGCTGCGGACAATGAAGTCATACTTTGCTATTAACCACAATCCTGATGCCAAGGACTTGAAACAGCTAGCTCAGAAAACTGGCCTCACCAAAAGAGTTCTTCAGGTAAGAGGCGTGCTTTGCCTTGCAAGCTAATCAAAATATCAAATTTATATTTAAAAAGCCGTGGATTTTGCTGGTTTTTAAGATATTCTTAATCATTCGTACCTTCTCTGAGGCTAAGTTAATTCCCAGAAAGTACGAGAAGAGGTATTTCTTTTCAGTTTCTCTAAAGCAGATCACTTGGGTTCTAAATTTTATGAGAGTTGTGAAGGTTTGGGGCCCTGCTTGTTTTCCTGGTGTTTTCCTTTAATTCTGGTGCGTGTTTTAGCTTCCAGGCTGCTGTAAAAAAAAGTGATTTATTTTAGTTAGCGTGCTCACTGTAAATAGAGAGCTTTTAGTTTAGAAATTTAGAAAACATGTCAGTATTTACCTTTGTAAGAAACTAATCAACAGTTTGAATTAATTTTATCTGTACAAGGAGGAGGGCTTTTTGTTCATAACTGAAGTGGACATAAATCAAAATTTTCAAAAACTTGTACTCATAGTTTAGTAACTTAGAATGAAACGAAACTGCATTTTAAAGTTACATTAAAAGTACACTCCATTCGAGCTATTGTGGGAAGGAAAGGGAACAGTATTAGTTGGTTCAGCTGCATTTTAATTTACAATTCTGACTCAAGAAGTCAATTTTAACGAGCGCTTACCCAAATGCCTATACCTAGAGATAAACTTGGGCATATAGGAGCCATGGCATTCCAGGATTTATTGCTGCAAGTTTTAAATGGGTCTTAATTGTAGAAAAAGGGTTTGTGACCTTCCTAGAGACAGGTAGGGCTGCAAGCCCCATCCTGGGAAGCATCGTGGACAGCTCACAAGTCACAGGCAAGTGCAGGGCAGGAGACAACTACTGAGGAAAACGGAACTGACTGGAGGGAGCCTGGAGCTTACAGAGCTAACACTTACCAGAAGCAGGAACGAAGGTTTTGTGGGCTTCCCAGTAAGATGACGAACCGTACGTGACGACTTCTCGTGGCTGAGTTCTAAGAGCTGCATTGGGTTTGTTTTCCTGAGGCTGATTTGCTGTGGAGGAACAGATTCCTGTGACAGAGTGAACATCCCAGCACCTGATGTGGTGTCTCACAGCAACTGGCCTTAAACCAGACACATGGCTGAAATAATCTACTGTATAGATTGACCCTTCTACTCTATTTTACCCTCAGAATTTAGAGACTTTGGTAATACCAGGTCTGCCCATTCACACCTGAATTACCTGAGAAACTGCACAGCAGTGTCTGGGAAGTGTCTTTCTCTCAATCATCTTTCTGTTCTCTCTTGTCATTCTGCACCAACTCCAACTTCCATCTCTCTTTTCTCTTTTCACTGAATGGGTCTTTCCTTGCACCTTTTTTCCAAGTTCCATTGTCTGTTTCTTCCTATTCAGAAAATATTTCCTTGTCTCCAAAACTGGACTCCACACCATTACTCTTCTGTTCCTTTTTCAGTTTCTTCATTGCCTCTTCTTTCCATCTCAAACATTTCACAATTTGCAGTTTTAAGGTACTTTGTGATTCTTTTGTTTGTTGCAGAACTTTACAATTCCACCAAAGTTTTTTTTATCATTTTGATATTTGGTGTTTCACTTATTTTACTTGCAGAGTTAAAGACTCCTTTACGCCCAGGCTCCTTTAGCTGCAATGGTGGAAGACAGTAGTTGGTGGTGAGGATTGTTCCCTGAGGATGATGCTGTTGGAGGCAATTCCAGAAAATGGAGTGATACTTTGTCTGGTATCACTTGAGTTTTCCCATTTCTTACCAGCGCTCTCTAGTCATGGATACTTTAATTTGAAAATTAATTAAATGAGAACACAAACTTGCATTTTGCATATTTTGCAACCTTTCTGCCCAGTTGGTTTATCTCTGCCTGTGAGTGGCAATTAAGTTCTCATATATGAGTTTTAGGGTCGCTCTTTGCTGGGAAAACTCGTCATGATGTTGGTTTCTGAGACAGTGTCACTTGTTAATCCTTTGGAGCCAGAAAGACTGGCATTGCATCGGTGTCACTTGTTGAACACAGAGGGATTCACTGACACTGCTGATGGAAACCAGCACCGTTAGCTCTGCTGTCCCACACTGCAGAGGTGTTTGGACTCACGAGGTGTTTGGGTACGAGCTCCCTTGCCAGGAGCCAGAGCTCTGCCACACGCCCTGAAGGGTGTTTGAGAGCTGGGAGATCTTCGGTGTGTTCAGATCTCCATTCAGCTGCTGAGGGATCCCGCCTCTGTGGACACATTTAGTGGGATTTATTTTAGGGGAAATGCAGGGCAGCAGATCAGGAGAAAGGCGCACTTCCTAAACACACAGAGCAGAGCTCCTGGTGATTTAGGGGACAGCTGTAGTGCCCTTGCTGTAGAGACAGCCCCACATGACATGTAATGAGGGCACTTGGTAGATGAGCAGAGAATTTGAGGATTTTCTAAATGCTCTGTGATACTGGAGTTGGAAGACCTGACTGATGCCTTTGCTTTATATACAATTTGTCACCAGCTGGACATGTCCAGTGGTGGGATGGAAATGGAACACTCTGCTCCTCAGAATGCATTTCCTACAACGCCTTTGTAATGCACGCAGTTCTCCTGAAGTAGCCACATTAGAACCAGACTTGTTTATATTTTTAACAGCTATTTATATTTTATTTCCTTCCAATTTAAGTTTCCATTTGCAATTTAATTCATATATCTCTTGAACTACAGCTAGGGAACACAAGCCCTTTATTGTAAGCAATCATTCATAATTAACAGCCCCAGCTAATTGTGAACTAACTAACTTAACTGGTGTAAATGCTGCTCTTTGGGGAACTGATCTTTCTTTCTGTGAGTTTAGAAAAGGAAGGTGGAAGTAGATAGCCCTGAGGAGGTGTGGTGTGTTAGTTGTAGGTATGTACCTCCTCTCCCCGGGGTCTGGGATAAGATTATCCACAGCCTAAGCACTTTAGGAACATAAAGCATTATTTTCCAGCTTTGTCTTGTACACCACTTATTTTTTTCTTGAATCAGTCCCCAGTAAAGTCACTACCAGAACCCTACAGAGATCACTGCCTGCATTTGGACTTTGCTGGTCCGGTTTCCAGTAGTCAACAAGCCTAAAATATTTCCATCCCACGTGGGGACCTGTGCTGCCCTTTGGTGAAGGTTTGCTTTAGGCTGCAGGCTCCTCCTGAGCCCCCAGCCATTAAACATCTCTTTGACTGTACAGTTAATTAAGCAGAGTCATCACAATGTGTGTGCCACGAGTGAACGTGGTCTGCTTTGTGGTGTTACATCCTCTGTGTTTTGTTTCTCCCCTTACTGGTTAGGGAAATTCAGAGAACCTAAATGTCTCCAGGTAGCTGCGTGAATGAGGAAAATCGGGTTCAAAAATTTCTTTTGAGCGGAAGCTGTTTACACAGCTAATATGTAACAGATGCAGCACTGGAGGTGTTACAAACTAGAAAATAAAGTTATCTAAGGTGATGATCCCATTAACTTCAGTATCCAAATCCCTCACAACACTTAGTGCGCGTATTTTCAACACTCCCTTATCATATGGAGATGCTATTTTATTCCTATTTGACTCGATGGAGACAAAGAATTTGTTCCACAGATCACTGAAGAGGGAGTGCATTATTTTCACCTCAGTAAATATTATTCTGCCTAACTGCTGAGTGCCCAGCTCCACTCATCCAGCCCCGCTCACCGGAGCAGCAGTGGTGGGTCCTTGCAGCTGCTTTTTATTTTTCACTGGGATTTTTGGTCTGTGTTTTCCCCTTTGATTTGAAATAGCTCAGCCTTGTACTGATACAGTTGGACAGAAACTCACTAAATACTTCCCGATGATTTTGTTTATCGCTCAGTCCTGAAGGAATTGTGCAATTGATGTGAGATAAGTCCTTCTGGAAGGATTCTTTCAGCTCTGTGTGTCTGGGTGGTTATTTCTGTCATGTCCTTCCAGGTGCACGGGAGCAGCAGGGACAGCCCCGGCTTCAGCCCTGCGCTGTCCCTGCTGGGATAATGGCCAGGGCCACTGGGACAGCCACACGAGCCCCAGAGCCCGGGAAACAGCCTTTAAATTAAGTGTTTCAACAAAGCAAATGCCAACATAAACTGGTTTAAAATACTGAGCTTCCAGAAAGAAGGACCTGTAGGGATGATATTTATGCATGGCCCTTGAATTTGTGCCGGAGGATTATTTCCTTGTGGGGTTCCCTAAAGAGAGTGTGAGAGACGGGGTGTACACTTTAAAGACCTTTGGCTGGGGGAAAGCTTTCCAGGGAAGGAAGAGTGCTCGATAGGGGGAATTTGCAGCTGGAGCATCCCTAGATGTGGAGAAGGGCAGAGAAAGGTGAAGCAGCCGAGGCAGGTCCACGAGCTGGGGCTCCGCCCGCCTTCCTGCGGCTCCGTCCCTCCCGGCACTCAGCTCAGAGCCCGTCCCGCGGCAGGAGCAGGATCTCGGCACGCCTGCTGTGTCCTCACGAGTCCCACGCACTCGCTTTCCCGGTCCTTCACTCAGAAAAGCGAAGAATGCAAGAAATAGAAACCTCGGGAAAAAATTCTGTGTGGATGCCATTCCTACTGAAATCACAGTTTTTGATGTAATGTAGGTCTTTAATGCTTTTCCAGCCCCTTTTCCCAACGTTATTCCAGTGCTGAAAACTTTTGATAAAGGAAACAGGAATAGGCGAAGGAAGCTGAAGCATTTGAGAAAGAATAAGAGAAGAGCAAGAGAGAGGGACAGTCCTTCCCAAAGAGGGGAGCTGCAGGCACTGGCACGTGGGGGAGCAGAGCCCCTGGGGAGGCAGGGTGCCCTGGGCTGCCAGCAGCGCTTTGGTGGGGGATGGACGTGAGACACAGGGGGAAGCTCCTGATTCGGCGTTCAGCGGGCGCGCGGTGTTTGCCTCCCCCAGACCAACGCCGCAGGGACCGAGGGCTGCCGAGGATCCTGCACGCCGCCGAGTTTCTAAGCATCCTTTCGCACAGCCTGTGCGGACAGGCTGCCAGCCCCTGTCCTCAGTCCACTCCTGGCCCACCAGGCTGTTTGCAGGGATCAAAGGAGAGGGAAGAAGGGATATTTTGCAGGCAGAGGCCGCCTCTCATGGCTAGGACTACTTTTCCGATATGTTACCAGTAAAAATGTATTTCCCAATTCCAGCATTGATGAATTTGTGAATATGCTTTTGCGTTTTTAAGCACTGCAGGTCTTTAAATACTACCCTGTTATATTAAACTATTTCAGGTTTGGTTTCAAAATGCTCGAGCCAAATTCCGACGGAACCTCTTACGTCAAGAAAACACAGGGGTGGATAAGACTTCAGACTCCACACTCCAAGCAGGGACCCCATCAGGTCCTGCCTCAGAAATCTCCAATGCCTCCATGAGTCCATCCAGCACCCCCACCACTTTAACAGACTTGACTAATCCCACTATGCCAACTGTGACGTCGGTCTTGACATCGGTGCCCGGAAGTCTTGAGGTTCACGAATCTCGAAGTCCTTCACAGACGACTCTTACGAATCTTTTCTGATGACTCTTTCTTAATAATTTCTTTAAAAAAGAAATTATTCTTAGCTGAAATTCCAAGTGTATTTTAATAGAGGCTTTGAGCAACTGACTAACCACAATTAGGATCTCTCCTAAAAAACAGAAGGAAATGTAGTGTTCTGGTATTACGGAGTATGGACTGAAGAATAACTTGGAAGATCTATTGCAACACAACATTTGTGTAACTGTACAGTTTTGTGGACTGAGCAAGGGAAACAGCAATTAATTTAAGTTGGCTAAAGCTTCTGTATTTTCAAAGACTGCCATGTGCCTTATATACTGTTTTATCTACATTCTTTGGATTCCATGTCCACTTCTCTCTTTTTCTCTCTGTATATTTATGACCAGGGCAAAAATGTTAAAGAGTTTGTTACTTTGAATAGTCCTAAGCCTTTCATTGGTTCCTTTGTTGTTTTAGAATTTTAAGGTCGAAGTCTGTTGGAATACCAGAATTTGTAAAATCTAACCAGTAATAAAACCACTTATGGAAACTACTCGGTAACGGCTGCAGTTACGTCTAACATTAGTGTCACAATCGAGGTAGGCTGCCTGGATCTAAAAGGGTTAGAAAAATGCACTCCAAAGACAGTGTCTGCCTAGGAAAGCCCCTAAATACGATGTACACATTCCTCTGGTTCCCAAAGTACGTATGGGTGAGAAACCCAGCTTGTGCAACAGCCTAGGTGTCTCCATTGTAGAGAAAGAACGTTAGTTGCAGGTAGAAGCTATCAGATAATATTAAAACTCAAACAGAAGAGCTACGTTTCATTTTGCTGCATGAAGGAAACCTGACTTTGGCCAGGTTAGGAATGAACCTTGCTTTTGTGCAAGGTGTGGCTTGTCCCACGTCCCGGAGGAGGCCAGCGGGGTCCCACGCTGTGCGGCCACAGCCGGTCCCTCACGGAGGTGGACGCTGGGAAAGGTTTGCCCTAGGAAAAAGGCAGAAGTATTTCAGGTTATTTTACAACGCTGGTGGGCAAGTTGAGGCAAAATTATGTTTTGTAATGCTTTGAAGGAATAAAAAGCCAAGGAAGAATATATTATTGACACTAAAAGTGGTTATTCCTTTAATGATTATGGACCTTTCGATACAACTGAATTCCTTCTCCCCAAAAATCTCTGCAGAATATAACTCATATTTTGAGTTTTTTCCTATTGTTTTTAAAGTTGCTTTTCTGTAATAAAAGAAATACCTCAGCAAAGTTTCAATACGTATAAGAACGAGTCTACTCTATGCTGTTTGCCCAGAAGGTTTAGAGGTTTGGAGTGGTACATAAGATGCAGATGGTTGTTCCTTTTCAAACCTGTTCTGATCAGTTCTTTCAGTCAGATGTTGGGCTGTACTGGCCAGCTCTCTAAAACTAATCCCTCATTCCATTGGATCAGAATTACCAAAAGATTATTCCAAATAAACAGCAAGACAGGTGCCAAGATTTGTGTTCTTTGCCCTTCTCAGGGCATTGAAGATGATTTCGTGGGCTCGACTCTTTCCTAACTGTGATTTGGTTTTAAAAGAGCTACATTTATTCATCTTTCTGAGCTGCAAATTTGCTATTCTTGTGCAAGCCAAATTCCTATCGAGATCAGGGAGAGATTTCAGAGCATGAGGACTATGGGACAGAAAAGCTGACATAATTAGGTCATTTATTAACCTGTTTTTACACTTCAGCTATTGGTGAGTCAAGACAGTCCTCAAAGATGGGAACTAGCTGAGATCTGTAAGAGGGATTGGGGTCTGGTCACCAAACCCAGGGCTGACAGGGTCCTTTGAGTTTATGCACAGTGAGGAGACACTAAAACAGATACTCTGTGTTGAATTTATAAATGTTACAGGTTTATCCAGGACATTTTTCCTCGTAATCCAAATGTCTAATAAGGATGTTGTGCTGGTTGGTGGACTGTAACAGATACATATCTTCCTTTCAAAGCTGTTCTGACACGGAGATTCTGCTGTTTGTAATGTTTTGTTCATTGTCAATCACCTTGGAGATTTTATTGGTTTTTTTTACATGCTAAGCTGGATATTTTCTTGATTTAAAAGGCAATTTTGGTCCACTGTTAAATGGTTACAGCCCATAATTAAACCCCTGTGTATTAACCTGTGAACAGTTAAAAAATTCTGAATCCTGAAATCTGAAGTGTTATGGCAAATGTAGCGGAGAACAATTCCAATGGTTCTTTAAAACTGTACTGCTGTTAATTGTGATCTTGTATCTTAACTACCTGAATCCATGTGGATGGAAATACCTTTCAAATCAATTCCCAATATTGCCTTTTCAAACACCTGACCTTCATGAAGGAGAATACTCTCATGTTAATCTTATCTGAAACCTATACGAGACAATTAGAGAAATTGTCTGGTTTAATCAAATCAGGGATTTTGCATATAAATAAGAGACAATATTCTATGTAGGGTCTTTATGTAGGTGCATTAGGATTCACTCTGGCTCCGATGACCTATGTTGTCCCCATGACTGTTTCAATCCTGTGGTATTGTTTGGTTGTTTAGAGCTTGTTGGTTTTGAATGCTGTACATTTTTTTACTACTGCAATCCTAATGTTTCTTCACATTCTTGTACAGTTCCACATTTGATGTATTAGTCTGAAATTCTGTTAAAAACATGAACAAAAATGGAAATGATATTTCTTTGGAAGTGTATTTTTACTGTATATCTAATTTGAACTAGTTGAACATACTTCTTTACATTTTGCATGATAGGTGTGTAGTTCATTTTTTAAATATGAAAGAGACTTAATAGTAACTTAGAACAAGAATATAATGAAACTATACAAATATGGAAATACATACAATGATTTGCTACTTTTTGACTCAAGAAGCTTTTTGAAATACATTTTACCTAGTTTATTTAAGATAATGCAGATATTCTGTCTCTGAGTTCATACATAATGCAGAATATAAGAGAGGAATATGTGCTAGAAGAACTTTCAGGTCACCTTGGTGCTCACCAGCACACTGGATTATTCTTGTCAAACAGAGGAAGGACAATGTATTTTAAGAATGCTGAATATATTTTGATCTGCAGCAGAGAGGGACGGGATTGCTGCAAGTGATGTGTAATCACAGCTTAAAATGTATTGACTCTATTAATGGCTACATTTCATAAAACTTATTTTTTATTCAAATTTTCTAAATTTGGGAAGAGAAGACCAAGGATCATTATACTAATGAAGAAGCTGAATGTGTGCCCTGGAAGCAAAAGTCAATTTATCAAATATACTATGGATGCAGAAGGGGCCTCCAAGATATTTTGGTTTTCAAACTATCTTTTCCTCCTGGCTGTTTAAAACCCCCAGATAATTAGGCTGCTTTCTTATAAGTGTTTGCTATTCTGCTTTTTTTTTTTTTTTTTTTTTTTGTCTTTCGGAAGGAGGCTTAGGCACCTGTAAGAACAATCTTCATCTAAAGGAAAAGGAGAAAAAGACACAACTCAAAAGAAGAATCAGGCTTCGTACTTGGGTGTGATGATGCCAGAGATGCCCAGGTGACTGGAAGAAGCTGTGTGTGTACATGCTTATGGTCTTCAGGGACTTAATAATGCTCGGAAGGAGGGATTTTAATTGAAAGTAGGTGATTTATGATTTTTAATTTTGTTTTGTTTGTTTCTAACCTCAGCAAGCCAGTGCTAATTACATCACTCCGTCGCAGTTTTTAAAATACAATTTGACATCAATTACCCTCAGGAAGGGTCACAGCACCAGTGTGAGGAGGGAAGCCCGGAGCTTAGAAGGAGGGCTTTTTCCCACTTTTCTGTGCTTGCCACGTCCCTGACCCTGGTTGTCCCGCAGGCTGACCCGGTGCTGCCGGCAGCAGCTGAGCCGTGTCACTGCCGGGTCTGTCCCCGCTCCCTCGGTGCCCACGCTCCGCACCTCTGTCCGTCCCGCCGCGGCACTGCCCACAGCCTGTCACCCCCCGGGCGGCTCCGCGCCCGCAGGGAGCTTCTCCTGCTCCCTTGGGATTGACCCTCCGGGGCTGACACCATCCCCGGTGCGAAGGGCTGAAAGCCGGCTGTGGATGGACGGAGGGGCTGCGCTGTTCCGGGGCGCCTCTCCCCGGCTGGGCACAGGCTGCGGTGAGGCACCGGCGAGCAGCGCTGCGCGCAGCACGGGGCGCACGCCGAACGAGTTCCTGCCTCCATCGCACCCGTCCGTGGCCAGAGACTGCCCAGCCCCAGAAGCGTTCCACTGAAACTGCAAATACCGACGGGCCTAATAGATAGGAATTTATATTACTGCCATTTCTGCTGCAACTGTACCCTCCCCCGACCCTTCAGACTCATGAAACAAGTGCTCCGTACCCTCATTGCACCCGGGAAAATCAGAGCTGAGCTGGACCAGGGCCCTGAGTGGCATTTATCAATTTGACAATTCCTTTTCTCAAGGACTGGGTAAAAAGATACACTGGGCATTTAATGGATTTCTGCTCAGGCTAGTACAATGTTAGCAGCTCTTTCTGGCCTAATAACTGGATTTTTATAGCATCTAAGGCCAGTAAATATTTTTGGGGTTTAAATTTGAGCAAAACATAGTACTTAAAATACACAACCTGCTGTCAGTAAATTCAGACCTTGCAATATCATTTATTGTACTAATGCATAACACTGCGTAAATTATTATTTCTGGAGAAAACCACTTCTGTGCAAGTTCTTCTTTCCCCTGTAAAAGGCATGGCTCTGCACATATATTTACACAGCTTGTTTACATGCCACTTTATCAATTTATTACATTGTAAAATTCAGCACTTAACAGGAAGTTACACTTTTGCAACGACATCTAGAAAAAAGGAAATAATTAAGCTTTTTGTTAAAGAATCTATTCTTTCCCCTGCATAGTTTAGCTCAGTAGCTATGGGGGGGAAAAAGCAGCCAAAACAAGAGGGACAAATATTTGGAAAGCGTGACTTTGCTCTGTGGTGACCTGTTTTAATTGATAAATCTCAGCGATGCCTCTCTCCAGTGCATCCACATCCCGGGGTGATTTGTGCTGGAAAGCCACAATGGATTGCAGCCCTGCAAACACAAACAGCCACGTGTTTTTCTTGCAGTGACACAAAACTACCGAGGCTGTTATCCATCCATGGCACAGTAATTACTGTGAGTATAATGTTCCTTGGTTACTACTCGAAACCAGTGGGCAGACCCTCAGGCTTTGGTAACGCAGCGTTCCTAGAAGGGGGTATTGCCTTTCCAGGGGTGTACCGGTGGGATACGGGGTGTCGCTGATCAGGAGCTCTAACCCATGCACTGTTTGTGTTGGCCGAAGCCTGCAGCAGACAGCAGAGATGAATCCTTCCCTAGACAGAGCTAACCCCCAAATGCTCCCAGCGGCCCTCCAGGCACAGATCCTACCAGCTCTCCTTGATGACTGAAGGAAGGAACGAGTCCGAGACATATTCCTGTTCATCTCAGAGTGCACAGGTTCCAAGTATTCTTTCCTGATTTCAACCTCCAGCCTACAAAAACTGCATTTTCACCAACTACTCCTTTTGCCTTCCCACAACATTTCCTTGTGTTTCTTCAGTCATTTTTGCTGTCTTTCCTCTGGAAATGAAGACTAGCAAAAGACATACTCTGTAATATGGCCTTGCAGGCTGTGATTGAGCAAGAAGCTGATGCCAAGTCTCGCCCAGGTCTGGGCAGAGGTTCTGGGAACTTGGGGAAGAGCAGTTTCTGAGAGGCTGGTCTGTCACCCACAGACAGATAAGAGGGTAAAGAGACATCACTTCTTGGACCAAGTTCCCCAAGATATCTCATCTCTTGAACCTAGACCTTCTGAGAATATGTTAATGGTCCTAGGAAACATTTTGAGGCAGAAAGACACTTTATTTACCATTACTTTTATGCTTATCCGAGACAGGCAGTTTCAGCTCTTTCCCACTTTCTGCTGGAGCACAGGCTGTGTCTGGTGGATTTAACCCTGCTGACCACAGACTCTCCTTCGTTAGTTCACATGCACAAATCCCTTAGAAGTAGCTCAAAAGCTTTTATATCTATTTCTGTTCCTGTATGATCTGACCGTTTCCGAGATGCTGGCAGACAAGTATGAGCCGCCATGGACTGGGGAGAGGAGAGGTTTCTTGGCCAGGAGCTTGTGCTTCTCTTTGGAGGGAGGCTCTTCCCCCCAGTGCTGGCTGCAGTGCTCACTTTCACCTGGCCAGGGCGTGTAGGAGAGTCCTTGAGATGGGCCCTGCCAGCTGCTGATGCCTGTTGGAGCTGACGCTGTGCTTAAAAGAATCAGTCATGGGTGTTCCTGCCACCTTGTTCAGTCACCTCGAGTTAATGCAGACCCAGACTTTCTCCATTTCAGCCCCGCTGGCGCCGACTCCTCTCCCCACGCGCTGAGTGACAGCAGAAGTCCCCACAGCCAGTGTCACTCATGCTACAGAAACAAGCCCAGCCACCCACACTCTGAGAGGCTTTTTAACGGAACGAGGGCCATTTGCGGCCTTCGTTTCTCTCTATGTCTTTTCCAGTTCTGCCCCCGTTGTGTGTGTGGAATTCAGGAATCCACGTTAGATTAATCTAAAAGCTGTACAATGCTATTTTCTGTTATTCCTTACTCTTCAGCTCCCTGAGTGCAGATGGTTCCTACTCATGTTTTGTGTCCATGCTCTCCTTTTCTACCGCTCTGTTTTATCCCCGAGGTTATAGATTGTGCACACCGACACTCACTGGCACTGACAGGATTCTCCCGACTCCCTTCTGGCTATTCCTGCACAAAACAGGAGTCTCAGAGAAGACATTGGCAGCTATTTGTAGAACAACTTTTCCCTCACAAAGCAGCTCCAGCTCCTGGGGATCTGTGTTGGGAGCACAAGGTGTGTTGCAGGCACTCACACACAGGTACCGTCATTGTCAGCTGCCTTGGAACGGACTGAAAGCTGGGCTGCTTTTACAAGATCTGCATAAAATATAATCCATTTTAATTCTAGAGCCATACTGGAGCTGATGCCAGGCATTAGAGGGAAGAATGTGTTTCTGGCAGGACTCCAGGTATTTCTGTTCCTTCTTTTTCTGCCTGTTGGCTGGAGCAGAGGCCGGGGCAGCGCTCCTGCCTCCTTCCACCGCAGACGCTCTGTGGCCAGCACAGCGAGGCTGGCCAGAGGTTACTTACTGTTATTTTGAGAAAGTGCTTTGAAGTCCTTGAGCGAACAGTGCCAAAGCGAGGCAAAAGGCAAAGTGAAATCGTTACACTTCCCGTGGGAGGCCATGAGAAAATGGCACCGCAGCAGATGAGTGTGACCATACGTGTGCACCTCCAGCCTCACCTCCGAGTCCTGGCTGCTGCTGACCCGGCCGGCTGACGACAGCAGGGCTGGCTTACGTTACTTTGGAGAACAGAAACCAGAAACTCTTGCACCTCCCTTTAGGGATTTCAAGATGTGTGAGAAGGCACAAATCAATCCCACACCGCGGACTCAGAGGAATTCGGATTGGAAGGTGCTGAGGGGGATCTCTGTTTTCCAGGAAGGAGGCACTAGGGCGTAAGTGTGGTACCTGGAGGTGAGAAAGCCGGGACCAGTGATGCAGGGCTGTGGGAAACAACACAGCCAGCACAGGTACGCCTGAGAGCAGGAGCAGTGTGTCCTCTGCCTTCCCTGAGAGACAGGTGAAGTGCGAGGAGCTTTACAAGTGAAAGAAGGCAAAGACCCATGTGTGTACAAAACCCAGTGCGCAGTGTTTGGGAAGAACAGCCGGCCTGGAGGTCAGGAGCGCAGCATTCCCGGGGTGAGGAGAAGTCATTCACTGTGGTAGAGCTGATGCCACCTCTGGCCTCCAGGAAGGTTTTTGGTTTGAGGAACGATTTCAGACTCCTGCACAGGTCAGGGAGAAAACTGGCTCTGGTGTGTGTAACAGCAGCTGACCATCCCACCCTCCCCTGGCTGCTCCAGGAAGGGGAGAGGTGTGGGAGTGTCAGAGGGCTGTGTGCCCTCTCACACTGCCCAGCGCTCAGCCAGAAATGTGGAGACAAACCCAGCTATTGCACACGCTGCCTTTGTGCCCCAAACTGCTCTTTGCGGCCGTAAGCGGGCTCTCTTCATTAAATGTATTTACTTAGCAGCAGATCTGTTGTTACATATGAATAATTGACAAGGAAAATGTCACTTACTGCACGGGTGCCGCACGATTCTGGCTGCTGAGTTTCCAACACTACAAAGCCTGGAACAGGAAGCTCTAAACACAGTTTCTCCTTTAATAGAGTTTAATTCTGAGTATGTTTCTTATCTTGGTGCATTACCAAACTGTTGAAAGTGACAAAACCAGATGTCATAAAATGCAGGGAAAATGCAGCTGGACTGAACCTCAAGTATTAACAAAGCCAATTCCCTTGACAGACACTAATCTTATACCTTCAAACCCAGGAAAGATTCAGTTAAACTCACAATCGTTTTATAGTCTCGGTAGAACCATAGCAGCTTAGGGATCCTTTGTTATTCCTCCATAAAGAGGAAAGTTATGGTGAAAGTGCCCTTCTTAAGTTGGGTGTTTTTAAATACTAACGTTTATTGCTCTGCAGTTTCTCTTTATGTGTGCACAGAGAACAAGAGCACACCTCACTGCACGGACCTATTTTTAGAAACAATAAAAGAGCCCTCTGTTAATAACTGGTTACCATTTTGCCATTTGCATGGCTGATCACTGTTAATGATCCAGCTAACGGATTCCTTGGGGAGGCTGCAAGGCTCGGGCTCTGCAGGAGGGATGGGGAATGCAGCGCTTGTGTGCAGAGCTGTCACCTCCCTGGGAAAGCTCCTGTGGTGGGACAGACACACCCCCCCCCCCAGCTGGGTCCTGTGTGCCAAACCTGTCCATCCCCACCGTTCCATTCATTTCCAAAAACGGGCTGATGGGGCCCAGTTGCAGCAATTTCTTTGGATTAGCACTAAATCTCCAGATTCTCCTGCTACTGAAGAGAGCTCCTGCTTTGGGCTCAGAGTCCTCTCCACAGAGGCACAGCACCAGGAAGCAAGCTGGCGTTCAGATTTCCCAACAGCTTCTAGGAACGTTTAGCTATAGGAAGATCAAGAAGTAAATACCTAAATAACACCTGCTTTGTTCTCCTTACTGCTTTTGGACACAGATCAAGACTAAAAGCAGTAGTCTGCAGCACATACTGTGGGGGTTTATCAGGTGAGCCCCTGGCCAGGCTGTGTTACCAGGTGGTGCCTGCCCCAGCAGCCCCTGGCCCACAGCAGGCAGAGCTGGCTGGGAACCCCCACGTCACCTCACAACTACTCTGTTGTACAAAATCTCTCTTTAAAAAAGCAGCTTTGCCCGTGCTTTCCACAAGACCATCTCTGCTGTTTTAAGGGGGTGTGAATGAAAAATGAGTTTTTGTGTTCTTGGCGTGGCAGCTGGATTGTCAAAGCAAGGCACTGTCGACCCCCAGTAAAGGTCTGAAGGTGACATGAAGGGATTACCAACAGGGCGGTTGTGTTGTTGCAGAGCTCAGCCATATATCCACGGCCAGGAAACACAACACTTTTCTTGCAAGCTGAGCCCTGTGCATCTCACAGGACATTAATGCAAAAGTGGGAGAAATCCAATCTTAATCTTCCAGAGAGTGAAACACTGATACAACGTGTCATGCCCTGTCATCACCTGTTGCTAAGAGTTGAGATATTCCCAGTGTCAGAAGGAGACTGTGAATGAGGAGCGCATTTTGATGAGTGCCGAGGAGGGGAGACTCTCAGGAACTGCTGGAAATTCTGCTGTTTTATAGCGTATAAAATATACCTGACCCGAGGCAGCGGATCAGCAGGGGCAGCCCGAGGTGCACGCTCTGGAAACATCCCCTTTTGAGCTACTGACACATTTAGCAGCTGCCAGTCAAGGAGGCAAGCTGATCCTCTCTTAAGCAGACCTCCTCACAACCTATTGTTGCAAAGGCCTTAAAACGTGGCTCCTTCTCCAGCGTTCCCTCGGCCTAGATCGAGCATCTCTTCGAGCTTCATATCCTCCCTCCATTCCTCTTTTCATCTTTTGTGCGGCGCTGCGTGGCTCCCACCTGCCGCCTCCCCGGTGCCACCTGCCTGCCTCTGTGCCCTGGGCTCCTTTGTTGCGTCCCCGCTCCCCGGGGAAGGCAGCTCCGGGGGCGCATTGTCCCAGCTCGCTCCCCCAGGGCTTTTGCTGCTCGCTCGTTATTGCAGCCCTGCGTCAGCAGCGCCCCGGCAGCGCTGCAGCGGCGCGGACAAAGCCGTGGGGAGGGAGGGAGCCCCGGCAGGCGGGGTGCCAGCGCGGCAGCGGCACAAACACACACACGAGCCCCGCGGGACCGCCGGGCTCCGGGGACAAGCGGGGCCAGAGGGCCGGAGCAGCGCAGGCCCGGAAGCCGCGGCAGCTCTCTGCACCTACCCAGGGAAACATACGGCAAAGCCGGAGAGTCACAACATCTTGTTTTTCGTAACCGAACATCCATCTTGCCGTTAAATTCTACCGGCAGCTCCGCTGTCGGCTGTGAGAGAGGGGCCGAAGCGCTCCTTCCACCTTCGGCTGGGTGTCCTGGCACTGTGCAGGGCTCTGTGCCGGGTGCGTGTGCTCGGGCCCCACCCGACAGGCGCGGTCCTGCTGGCACCGCAGCCTGCACATCGGTGGCATTGACGTTAGCAGGGGTTCCGTCGCTGTTAGCAATAGTAACAACCTCACACACTCTTTTCTGTGCTGTCTGGGAAACAGGGATTCTGTTCTAGGATTTCATACCAGGGGTTGGGAATTACAGTTCCCAAGAGCATCCGATTGCGGTTCAAGCTATAATCACAGAATCCCAGAATGGTTTGGGTTGGGAGGGATCTCCAAGTCCACAGTTCCAACCCCGTGCACAGGCAGGGACAGCTCAGCAGTGAACTGCAGCAGTGGAGGCAGGGGTCACACGGGTGTGCTGGGCCAGCACGGGGCCAGAGCCACCCCTGACACCGAGCCCGCACGAGTGCCCAGTGCACGACCTCCAGGGAGCTGCGGGGCACAGGAGCAGCACAGCCTCACGGGGGTGGCTCCTGATCGCCGTTCCTTGTTCTCCAGGGAGTGTTGAGTACGGGATGCAGCCCCTCTCTGCTCTCAAGAACCTCCTGGTGGTGAAAATGCCCCAATTTCTCTGGACAGTCAGCCTGGGATTGCCTCCCTCCGAACCACAGCGGCTTCTGCAGCCTCGCTGCACAAGGAGAAACACGAAGCGAAGTTCAGGAGGTGTCGCTGCAATGGGGAGGCTCCCGGCAGGCTCTGCCCTCTCGGGTGTCACACTCACATGGGAACACCTCTGTGTGCTGGGCCAGGGCCCTCCAAACCCCCGCACACCTCAGCCCCCGCAGCACGCAGGGTGGGGCTGCTCCGAGGCTGCCCTGGCCTGGAGGAAGGCCAAAGCTCCCCCTCTGCCACGGCTGCTGCGCCTGCACAGAGCGTCAAACCCGTACACAAGGAGCACAGCCCCGATTGTGGGCACCGAGCAGAGCCCAGCGGAAGAACTGAAAGGCTCCGAGGAGTGGGGGCTCAGCGAGTCTCGTTTAATTATGAGAGTGATGCTGGCTCGGCTCAGCCCCACCCACATGCCATTTCACGCCTGATTTCTTCTCTGATTTCTTTGGGGAAAGAGAGGGAATTCGAGTGCATGTAATTTGGGTTAACAAGACGCATTATATGCAGCCTCATTCTTGTAAAAACTTTCACAGGGAAATCACCCAACCCATGGAGAGAAAAAATTCTCTCTTTATTGTAATTTTTCCAAGGCTAATCAAACTCTCACCATTATCCTATTGATCACGGGGAAGGTTTGATTTTCTACCCGTTTCCTAGTTAAGGTACAGTAGCTGTTGCTTGGCTTACTCCATGCTGTGAGTACAACAGAGATCAACCCTCCATTTCTATGCTCCTTTTTGTCCCTTTCCTAGATCCCTTTTCCTTCAAAGCTCACCTGCCTTTTGCTTTTGCGGTGCTCTACCTGCATTTCGCCTTCTCCTGTATCTGTGGAGCAACAAAAGGTGAAAAGCTAGGTTTGCACAATTAAAATTGTCGGAGTAAGAATGGGGAAAAGCAAAGATCCTGAACGGGTTTGAAAACAGGAGGCAAAGAAAAAGTTAGAGATGAATGCGGCATCCCCCAACAATATGGACAAAAAGATTCCACGTCCAGTCCCTGTGGGTGTGAGGAGCAAAAACTCCCTCCAGCTTGGAGTAATGATAAGTGTGAGCCCTCGGTGGTGCTGAGTGGCCAGCAGTGGCTCTGAATGCCCGGGTCTGATGCTGCCGCTGCTGCCCTGTGCTTTGTAGCTGCCAAAGCCCGTGTTCCTGCGCAGGAAAGGCGCCGGCTCCGTTTCAAGGTGCGGCCCCGTCCCTGTGGGAACAGCTGCTGTGTGTCAGCGCAGCACGGGGCCCGGGCACGGCGACACAAGAGCAGCACGCTGGGGAAAGGTGCAGGCTTTGCTTTGCCTTCCCGTGTGAGGGTTTCTTTGGATGTGTTTTGTGTCCCTTCAAGTCACTTGGGAGTTTAGGAGAGCCAGAGAGAATAGCTTTTTCTGTCATTATTTGATAACCAATACAGTTCCCTTTGACCCTCTCCCCTCTTCCCAAAAAAGAAAGACCAGCTCAGCATTGTGTTATTTTTCAAAGCCTTTACAAATTAAGACAGTAACATGGAAATCCTCGTTGGGTTTCAGTTCATACTTCCTCCCATGCTGGGCTGAAATGGGGATTCTTTTGTGATGGCTGTGCTGCTTATTTTTTTAAAACCTCCTGAATTTGGCACACTGCCCTACTTTATTTTCTTTCCATTCTCTAGTGCTGCTCCCATTGGGAGGCTCATTCGCTTCTAATGCATGGTGTTATCTTTTGCAAGTTGAACTCTAAATCCCCGTGTTGTTTTTCCTCGCTTGTTATTCAGGTGCGGGGAATCTTAATGATGTCTCTTTGGCTGGTGGATGCTCTGGCTATGCGGCTTTAATTACTTTTATTAATGTATTTTATAAAGTAAATTACAGATAAATGTAGATTTTAACTGCAGCTTAGAGGTGGCACATCTGTGAGGCTGCACAGGCTTTCTTTTGGGGGTGAAAGGCACAGCAACACCTTCCATCGTGCGAGGATGTTCCCGGGTGGGACCAGGGAAGCTTTACTGAAGCAAAAGCTCCAAAACTACAAACGGGCGCCTGCTGTGCAGAGGGCAGGGAGGGGAGCGGGAAGGAGCAGAGTGACCTGCCGGGCTGTGCTGGCAGCCCCAGGGGGCAGGGAAGGAAGCAGCCTGGGGAGGGCTTGGCACCTGCTGGGGACCTTTCCAAAGCCCCGAGGGCCCCGGCCAGCGCTCAGTGCCGAGGGGGTGAGGGCAGGAAAAGGTGTATCCCTGCCCGGGGGCTGGCTCGGGGCAGCTGGGCTGGCAGCGAGCACACGCCTGAGCAGGGGGAAGGAGAAACACCTCTTGGCATGCAGAGAGCCTGAATCCTTCCCAGTGCTCAGGACTGAAGCAGGATTAGAGGATTTAGTAGAGGAAAATGTGTGCTGGTGTCTGTAGTTTGTCTGGTGTTCTATTGAACCGAGGGTCCCATGTGAGCAAGCAAGCAGCAAAATCATCCAACAATGCCTTGAAAACTGTTCTGTGTCTGAACACCGCACCTCTTGGGCACTGGTTGTGCTCCTCATCCCAGGAGTTCCCGTTACCTCGGACAACACGCAGCCATTGGCAAAAATAAATAATTAAAGCTGGGTGGTGTCTGAGTCATGGATGTATTGAGAGAAAACAAGCCTGGGTTTTACAAAGTGGCAAATCTCCAGGCTGTTCTCGCCTTCCTGAGCTCTTGCCCTTCATTTCTATGCAAGAGACATTCTCGGTTTGGGGGATTCTTACCAGGAGCTTGTGAGAGAAATGTTGAAAAGGGATTTTTCCAGGTTGCCTTTTCCGTCTTCCTGCTGCATTAGCTGCAGGTGGTGAAGCTGCTGTTTCGGCATTTCTTCTTCAAAAGCTACATCACGTAATATCGCTGAGATCACAAGGAGATGAGGAGAAAAATGGCCCTATAGGATTTTTGTTAAAAAAGGATCCATCCATAAAAGATGAAAGGTTAAATTGCTTTTAGAAATACAGCGGCG
Source organism: Hirundo rustica (assembly GCF_015227805.2). Lineage (NCBI taxonomy): Eukaryota > Metazoa > Chordata > Aves > Passeriformes > Hirundinidae > Hirundo > Hirundo rustica. Next base: position 1,183,633 of record NC_053469.1, on the reverse strand, counting down.
TTTAAACAGGTGAGGATCCTCGGAAACTGAGTTTGGATTCAATAAAGTAGCCATGCAGAAGGGCAGGAGAAGGCCTTTCTTTGGAGGGAAATGTCACACTTTAGTGTTAATAAAATGTCTAGTGGTATAATAATAATGCTAGCAATCAGGAGTCTTTATTTTTCACCTGGCAGGGCTGGTTCATGCGTGTTTTTTCAAAGCTACCTGCAATTCAGGAAAGAACAAAAAAAAGAATCAGGCATGCATTGACTGAAAAATATCAGAGTGGAAGAGAAGAGAGCCAGAGTGGCCCAAGACTCCTGAACGTCACTGGGGAGATGAAGAGTGCTGCTCCCAGGTGGCAGGACATTTTCTTCCTCAGCTTTTTAGATGTTGCCTCCTCGCAGCTGTGTTGTAAAGACATTGCAGGAGATTTAGAATCCTCAAAGAACATATGATGAAAATGTCAAAAGGAAAAGGCAATTGCAAACAATAGTTTTGCTCTGGACTGGCCCCCTCTATATGCTCCTTAGCGGCGATGTAGCACAAAGGCAATGAGCACACAGCATTAGCTACTCTTGCATCTCTTGTATATTTGTCAGGTTTGATGTGTCAGAAGTTGGTGGAACAAAATTTGTTCCCTACCTGCACAGATGTCACTTACAGCTTTCTGTGGGAAGGGAGGAAGAGCAGGAAACACTGGTCTTTTAGGGACAGACAGTGACACCAGAGAGGATAATACAGAACACACCAAGACGTCTAATTACTGATTATCTGTACACGCAAAAATGTAGAAATATCCCTTTTCTTGCTTGACCTATTTCCCCACTAGCAGCTGCGGGGCGTTGCTGGCCGAAGTGTCACCCAGCACGGGGCAGGGCAGCGTGGGCAGCGCAGTGCTCCGGCAGCGTGTGGCAGGGAGCTGCCAGCCCCGCAGGGCTCACACCTGCGCGCTGAGCCAGGGCACACATCCGGAAGGACCAGGCTGCTGCCTCCCCGAGAACTAACAGGCTGCGGGGACTTCTCTGCTCAGAACTCTCCCCTTGGCCTCGAGCAGCAGCTGCCTATGTTAGCTGGAGCATTAGATTTGTACTTTAATATTAACGTCAGCTCACACGCTCCAACCCCGGGAGCCAAGGCTCTCGAACAGCGCTTGCACAATGCAGCCACAAGCACTCACTCCAGCATTTTCTTTAAGAGACTCCTCGACCATAGATTTGCTGCTCATGCTGGCCTGGAGTGTGTGTCGATGGGGAAGGTGCCAGCTCTTGTCAGTCACTAGTGTTGTCATGAATTAGCAGGGGCCACACAGGGTACAGCCATACGTGTCAGCCTTGTGAATGAGCGCTGGAGCAAGATGTGAGAATGTGAGATCCTGCTAAGACAGAGCAGCAGGGAGAAAAGGAGCTCCCCTGGGCCAGGAGCTGGTGGAGTCTGCTCATCCAGCCTGTCCGAAGCACAAGCAGCCTTCCCCTGCTCCTCCATCCAGCTGCTGCACTGAGACTGGTGACAGCACCGCTCCTGCAGCAGCTGGGAGCATGGGGGCCGATTTTGGTGTCAGCAAGGCTTTGTCCTCGGGTTTTGTGAAAAACAGTGGGTTTGAGCATCTCGGGACAAATAAAATCAAATAACTCAGGTTAAAGGTGCCAGCAGTGAAACTGCCCCAGTTTGTTTGCGTGATAGAGCTTCTGTCATCCGGAGACGGAGGCTCTTGAGCGTGTTTTGGCCTGGTGCCCCAGAACACAGAGCCCTTGTTGGGTTTTACAGCCAGTTAAACTCTAGACATGTTTCTGTGACAAGCTGACTCACCAGCCTCTTCCCCCCCCCTCTGGCTCTACTTCTAACAACTCGCATGGTTTTGTCACATGCCATTGGACAAGTTCTGGTTTTTCTTAAAGCCCAGCTGCTGGACTCAAGATACTGAGTGAGGAATCATAGTTGAGACAGCAGGGAAAAAATTCCTAGCACTTATTCTTAGTTTGAAGTGGTTGATATTTAGGGCTTTGAGTCACTCTTTTGTGGGCTCGTGAATGCAAATGCATCAGTTTTAAAAGCACTTATTTCTAACAGTAAAAGAAATCTCACACAGTGGTAGAAGTTAGAAACATTAGGAAAAGTCGAATGAGACTAGAAACCCTCACAGTGTGTGCTGCTCATCTTCCAGCAGTTGCACCTTTCACAGCACACCGTGGCTGCCGTGGGGTGTGCAGCAAACATCCAGCGTTTATGGCTGTGTGTCCAGCGCAGCCCGGCGCTGCCTGAGCGCTCTCGCTGTTGATTCAGCAGCAGCACACTTGGGAGAGTGTGGACTTATCTTGTGCCAGGGTAGCGTGTCTTTGTGACTAATTCCGATCCAGGATTTTCCTGGAAAAGAAAAATAACCCTGTGCTGCACATAAAGTTATTTGTGTATGTGGGTCAAATTCCTTTGCTTCCCAGCGTCCTCTGGTAGGCACACAGTGAAGTATGTAAAATAAACTTACACCCCAAAATCAGAAGCCAGATTACTTTTTAGAAGAATATCAGATAATTTTCATTCTGAAACTTACCTGGTGTGGAAATAAAAAGAAGGAAGTAAAAAGAGTTCATGGGTTGTGAGCAGAAGATGGTGTTGGCCAGGAAACTTCACTGATGAGGTATTTGCTCTGAACATCACGACTTTGTTCCACCAGAGCTCAGGACAGCAGAGTTCAGCTTGTGCTGCAAGGCTCCTGGAGGCTTTTCCCTTCATCCTCCTTGGAGTGATGTTGTGCTGTGCACAGATGGGGTGTGAGACTGGCTGCTCTGAAATTTCTCAGTGCTCCATTCCAGCATTGTTTAGGTTTGGCTGTAAAAAATGTAGGTGCACTGTCACACCATGAAAAACCCCGTGAGAAGGGACAGTGCCACTCCTGGGTACAGCACTGGCAGCACAGTGAAACTGTCACCCGTCACCTCCAAGTGAAAGGGCAGAAGGAACCAGCAGAAATTCTGCACTCTCAGAGGCGCCTCCAGGCTGAAGAGCATCTCAAGGAAACAGAAGGAGGTATTTATTGTACACAGATGTACTTACCGAACAACGTGCTGGTGCGGATCGCTGGTTCTGAAAACGGAAGATGTGCAGAGGTGAGGGAAGGGCTGTTCTGAGCCCTGGGCCAGCTGTCCGTGTCACCGGCCCGGGCCGTGGGCAGGCCCTGGCAGGGGCAGAGCCCCGGGCGCGGTGCTGGGAGCGGCGCCCGTCGGGGCAGGAGCTGCACAGCGCGGAGCTGTCCGGGCACTGCGGGCACGGGGCTTGCTGACCGACACCTCCCTGCCTCCATCACCTCTGGAGAGCCTCCCTTCAGCTTTCGTCCAGAGCTCTGCCACATCCGCTCTTCCTGACTCTCACCGCCGCTGTCTCTGGGAAATGGGGAGGCTGAGGCGAATAATAGATACAAACCGTGACCAAAGAAGAAATGATTGTCATTGCAAAAATGTATTTATTAACGATCTTCACATAATTCTCTGGGAGTGATATTCTGCGAGACAGAATTGTGATAGATTTTCACCAAATGGGAATATTTCCCTCCAGAAATGTGTAGCATTAAAGGGAGCGAAGAAGCTGAATGTGTTTCCTCCAGTCAGGAAAATGACGGATCAGGGACAAGAGACAATACATTAGTAAACAATATAAAAAATGTACATTTTGTCATTTTGTATTCCTGAGTTATTCTAAATCTGTGAATAAATCGAGAGCTTAAAGTCTCTGGAGCTGTTTTGAAGTCTCTTGCTTTCTATAAATATTGCATTTGCCTCAAGTAAGAATTTCTGACATGTATTAAAAAAATATACATTAGTAAAGCCTATAAAATAGATATTTGGAATGCTGTTATTGTTATTTTTTATTAAAAATACAGTTTAATGGAACAATTGAGTTCTACTTCAAAGTGTCAAAATTATTTTTCATGCTTTTTCCCCGTGTTCTTTGAACTTTATGGTTGAAGCTCTAATTTCCTGCTTTCTGATTTTGTCCCCGTTTGAAGCAGTCATTCCCCTGCACAGATATCGCTCTCGGCTTCCCTTGCTCCGGTGGGATCCTGGCGCTGGGGCTGGTGGCAGCTGGCCCTGATTAGCCGAGCTGGGAAGGTCAGGTCCAGCGTGGCCTGTGGACAGCTGGCCAGTGTCACCTCTCTGGAGCAGACCTGAGGAACATCTTACAGCTGCTCCTGTGCTTCTCACGGGGAATTTTGCAGGAAATCAACGCCCAACACGAGCCATGCCCTGGGTCAGCCTCGCCAGAGGGGGTGAGGGCAGGTCTGTAGCAAACTGACAAGGCTGGCTGCAAGGGGCGAGTCCTGAGCGTGATGGCACTGAGAAAACAGCTCGAGTCCCACCTCTGTGACACCATTTTCTCGCCCGCTGTTCCACGCAGCCTGCAGAGCCACTGACGGTCACCATGTGTTTGCAACATTTATCCCAACTAAAGTCCAGAATGCTGTTTTTTTGTGACACTGACCATGTATCGAGCTGACCTCCAGCTCAGGCCGCTGGCACCGTGTGTAATTGCACATCCCGTGTGGAGCTGGCATTAGCCGTCGATGCTGGATGCCCTGGCAGGGAGCGCCGAGGGGCAGTGTTAGTGCGACTGCCATCTCCTGCCCACCCTTTCTGGCAGGTGGCCGCGTATTTCAGCACTCAGTGTCTCAGCAAGCCCTGGAGCAGAGGCAGCTCTGGAAGAACAGCCCGTGTTCCTGGGCTCTGCAGCCGCGTTCCTCATGGTCACACATCCCTGAGCAGCCGCTCGCAGCACTCGGAGCAGCCGGGAGCTGGGAGAGCCTCTGGAGAACCTTGGCCAAAGACAGAACACGTGCTGCAGCCACGGCCTTGCACAGATTGGCACCTTCTGTATTCCACCTGCAGAATCACTTGGATAAGGGAAAAATACAGGAACCTTTTACAGGAAAAAAAATCTTTGTAATTTCCCTGTTGCCAGTACAGGGCTAGACCTGCAGCAATTTTCAGAATTTTCTGGAGAAAACAGTTACAGCTTTAGTTCTAGAAATACCCAGACTGACGCTGAAACTTGCATGCAACTGACACGAACAGAACACATGTAACTGAACAAAAAACAAAGTCGATGAAAGAAACACAACATAAAGAAAACACAATGTAAATGACCAGAACTGGGGAGGGGAGAGGCTGCAGCCAACCCACCGGGGGTTTTATGTGGGTGTTATCTGCACTACGTGGCACCAGCCTGAACCACAGCAGTAATATCAAAGAGCTCTTCAACTTATTCATAATTAGCAGTGGGAATGCCCAGGCTTCGTTTTGTGCTCACAAAGGACATGGGGCTGCGTCGAAGGGAACTGGAACTCTTTAATTAACTCTTCTAGAGCTTTCCTTTGTTGAGGTTTCAGGCCCTGCGTTGCTCGCTGATGGAGGCAGCCCTGTCCCCTCGGGACTCGGCGCCCGGCCGTTCCGGGGCCGGGAGCGGCGGGCCCCGCTCTGCTCCCACAGCCCCGCCGGGACTCCCTCACGCCGCTGCCCCGGCCGGCCGTGCCCGTGAGGGCAGCGGCTCCTCCACAGCCGCCGCCCCGCTCCAGCCCTGCCCTGCGGAAAGTGCCGGGGGGTTCAGAGCCGTCGCGGGTCCCGCTGTGAGGAGCCGGGGCTGGGCCGGCAGCCGTTGCCCACCACAGGCTGCCCACAGCGGCTGCAGCGGGGCTCTGGGCTCTTCCTGAGGGGCCGCCGGTGCCGCCATGTTCCGACGAGCAGCGTCCCACAGAGTTCGGGACCCTGAGGGGCTGCCGGACGAAGCCGCGGTATTCCACAGGTGCAAGGGGCTTTGGGTGAGGTGGTGGCCTTTGCGAAGGGAGAATTTTATCCTCGAGGGAAGAAAATCCCAGAACTCGCTCAGTGACCCCTCGTGCAGCGTCATGGCGGGAGCCTCCGTGAGGCGCCAGCCCCGCGCTGTGCCCTGAGGGGAGCGCCCCTGCCATGGAGGGCACGGCAGGGCAGCGCGGGCCGTGCCGGGGGAACCAGCGGAGCAGCAGGCGACCTGTCGTGGGCATCGTGTTTGGAAACACCGCCCAGAAGACGACACCAGGTAAGGATGGACGGGGAACCGGCTGCAGGCGCGTGTGGGGGGTGGCTCGGTGGCTCCCCGCGGTGGGCTCGGCCCTGATCGGGGCAGGCGGAGGCCATGAGGGTGCACAGGCGCCTGGAACTCGGGCTGGCGGGGTCACGGTTCTTTATGAAGAGGGACGTGGGGTTTGGTGTGTGTCACACCTGGGCGCCGTGGGGATCGGCGGCTGCCAGGCAGGCAGACGGCAGCGGGAGCTGGGCTGTGGGCAGGGAGGGGTTTGCCGTGGAGCAGAATCCAGCCGTGGAGTAGAGTCCAGCCGTGGAGCGGAGTTCAGCCGTGGAGCGGAGTCCAGCCGTACTGATTTAAAACGAGGTTTCTGGAAGTCCTCTATCGGTGAGTGCTGCGCCTTTTGGCTGTGTTTCATGTGGAGGTGCTGGCGCTCCTCGTTTCCGTCCCGCCGCAAGGTGCGAGGGGCCGGCTCGGCTGCCCGGGGGGTGCGGGGGCTTCCCGGCCGTGCTGGGGCACGGGCCGGAACGGGGAGACATCTGCAAACACCGGCTGTCAGGAAGAGCTGGGCAAGAAGCAGAGGACATCTGTGTCCAGGCAGAGACAGCACACACACACAAAAAAGCCTGCCCGGAGGTTTTCTTTCTCTCTTTGAAATGCCATAGGTGGCCTGGTGTGGGTCAATGCTGGAGGCAGGCCCAGCAAGGTCAGGGGTGGGGTTGAACCTGTTAAAGAAAGGACATGTCACTCTGAAATCTGGGGAGCTGGGCAGCCTGTCAGGAGACTCAGTAAACCTCGTGTTGACCAGGGGACTCCAGCATGCTAGATATCCACTTATTTCCTGATGCTTTCACACAAGAATTCTGCACCAGAGCATCGGGAAGTGTGAGGTTGGGTGCAGAGGTGTTCTCGTTGTGCAGTTATGTGAATTGCATCATTATATTTCACGTAGTTTTTATCCACTGCCCACTTGAGTTAGTGACAAAGGATTTCAAGGCTAGGCATGCAAATTAAAGCAAGAGCTGCTATTGTTTTTTCAGATACCTGTCAGCTCTTCTTACTCAACCTAACGCAGACTGAATTTGAAAGCAGGGGAGCCAGGGCTGTGGTATTCCTGGCAGAATGATAGCTGACAGGCTCCTCACAGCTCCAGAATCAGAGTCATGTCTGACACAGAGGAACATGTGTTGGCAACCTTGCTTGAGCCACGTTTCCAGAGCTGTAAAGAAACTGGAGCATTTCCAGGGGATGACAGAAAAGCTGCTGTTTCAGGGGAGAGCCAGAGGCCATGTCATTGTCATTCTTCTCTGTTTGGCAATGTGCTCAGATTCCTTGGAAGAGCACCTGAGAGCATTTATGGGACAGGAGAAGTAATAAAAGTTAAAGTGATGGCCTGGTACTAGAAAGAAACTTATTAATGCAACATTTATGGGTACAAAGGTGCTCCTGCCCTGCATGGACTCTCTGCCATTCTTTTGGGGGACAGAGTAGTGCTGCTGGGGCACAGTCTGAGTGATGAAAACCACAGCATGCAAGACAAGAGCACTTACTTATTTGTTCTTTGAGGATCTGGCACTGGTGGATGCTGGTGTCCCCTCCATGAGGTGCTTGTCATCCTGTGTGTACTGTGAGTGCATGGTGAGTGCTGCCAGGGGTACTGTGACAGATGGAAAGATCCTGCTTAGTACCAGTGATTCACAATGCTTTGCTTTGCTCAAGATGCATCTGGAAAGTTTCCCAGATTATACATCTGCCCCTTTGACACTGAAGCAGCAGCACAAGTTGGAGGCCAGAAGGAACAGAAAACAGATTTAGTCTGGGCCGTTCTTTGGGGCAGGGATTGTCTGTCTCCATGCTTGGAAAGCAACTGGAGAGCTACCCCAGCCCAGAACAGTTCCTACGGCAATTGCAGGAGAGCTGGGTGCCAGCAATTGCAAAGGTGATTGGAGTACTGGAAAAAGCAAGAAGTTCCAGTGCTGGAACTGAAATAGTTGATGCCCCATCCCTGCAAGTGCTCAAGTCCAGGCTGGATGGGTGTTGGAGTGACCTGGTCTCTGCCTGTGGCAGGGGTGGGGAATGAGATGGTTTTTAAGGCATTTTCCAACCCAAACCATTTTGGGATTACTGTGATTGTTTCATTGGTTTTGTTGTGATACGATTTATCGGAATATAAATTTATTTAAAATCAAATATAGTATATAGTATATAGTATATACTATATACTGTATACTATATACTGTATTTATAAGAATATAAATTTATTTTAAAGCACAGGTGTGAGGGCCTTGCCTGAGCTTTGCCTCTTAGGAAGGTGAGACCAGAAAAGTTCCTTATTCTTCATTGTCCAGACTTTTGACAGAGAGCAACCTGCCCCATATTAACTTTTGCATTTCTCATCAAGATGCAACAGACTTTAAATAGCATGTGCATGACTGACTATTTTTTTTTTTTTTTACTCCTATGGAGGCTGATACACAAAGTACCTCAAGTGGCAGCTGTCACCAGTGAGGTGGCATTTTTCTTCACTGAGGCTGACAGCAGCTGTCCAGGAGAAGTATGAATGGAATGAGAATGACATCATGTTTATTCAGGAATGACATTCCCAGCCATGGATCAGTGTCAGCAATATTTTGATAAGTTTTAGAATAAGAAAACATTTCTTGAAATGTTCCCTGATTTATCCTTTGTAAAATACACAACACAAAAAATAATTGAAGAGATTGCATCAGGACAAAGCAGGGCTTGCCTGTCCTATGTTTCCACACAGCGTTTTATCCGTGCTGCAGACAGTCCATAGGCACCAGGACTCAGCAGCGTTAACTCTTGCCAGCCCAGCTGGTTCACTGCACCTGCTTTTCCCTCTGCTGCTCCTTGCCCAGTTTGGAACTGGGCGTAGTGGATTTCATCGCTGTCAAAGACAAGTAGCTGTAAGGGAAGTCAGTCAGCCAGAGCAGAGGAGGGCTGGACTAGCTTTTAGGATACTGGGACAGAAATAGGAACAGCTTGGCTTGGTTCCTTACAGTGTAACTAATGGGACTGGTATCTTAAATATATATAGCTGGTTCAGTCAGGGTTATCATGTGATGACTGATGAGTCTTTTTGTGGCTGACTGACCTGGATGAAATCTCTTCTGCTGCTAGAAGCTGTTCATCCTGAAACCTAATGAAAAGTTTTAGGCATTAAAGACATAACCCAGTGGATTTGAACACCTGAATCCCACAGGTCTGGAGATCTGGTTTTTATCTTTACTGTATTACTTCTTGTGAACTCTCTTACCACAACGGTACAAGTTGTCTCCTTTACTGCTATGATCACATTTTCTGATATATTTTTTTTATGCCTGGGCTCCTTAATTACATTTTTGCTAATATGCATACATTGATCGGAAAGGACCTGATCCTTTCTCAGGTCCAGCCAGCAGGGCCACTCTCCCCAGTCACATTTTAAGCATTGTTTGAAAACTGGCTGGCAGGGCCACCCACATCAGGAGAGAGCCCAGAATGAGCCCTTGGCTGGAATTGCAGCACAGGCTGCCGGAGGCTTTGTTGTTGCTCTCTGACATTAACGAAGAGCTGATTGTTATTGTTGTCAGTAGGCTCCAAAATTAGTCCTGAGACACCTGCCTTTTCAGAGGTTCTGACTTGCCCTCTCGTACCTCTGTCAGTCAGACACCGCTGTAAGTGCTGACAGGTCAGGGAGACAAATGTTGCTCTGAATTTTCATTCTGTCTGTAAAATTTGAAGATTTGTGCGTGTCTGTCTAGTAAGACATAAAGCAGAAGGACATGCAAGGGTGACCTCACTGCAACTAATACTATAGCTGAACTGAAAAGAAACAACCCCAGTGTGTGTCGGAGTCAGATGTGCAGCTGGGTGTTAACTTCACAGCTTTAAATGTATTTGTTCAGTTGTGATCTCCTCCTCATTCTCCCTCTCGCCTCCAACCTTGGTTCTCTCATGGTATCGGATTCAACGGGGCTATATTTAATTCGAGTTCAACAGAAGGGCTTATTTAAATATAAACTTTGAGGGTGACAGCACACTGGCTCAATATGCAAGAAGATGGATGTTTGGAAGCGGTTGGTGTCTGGAGAAGGGTGGGAGGAGGTCACAGCATGCCCTGTGAGCAGCCAGTGCAAACAGCAGATGGGCACCTTGCCCTCACCACAGCCCGATCTCTGAGCCAGCGGGTACCTGCAAACACCTGCTCGAGGTGATGTAGCAGTTCTGCACAGGTCTCACTTGGGTGAGAACCCATCCAGTGTCTCAGGCCTGAGCAGAGCCACCTGATCCAGGTGTTGAGCTGAATGAGGCCATGAGCTGCTCCCCACAGGCCCGCTGTGACCTGGAGCTGGTCAGGAGCACCACAGCGGGGTGGGGCTCCTGCAGTGCCTTGTGGTGGTGGCTTGGTAAGGGGTGCTGAGGCTGTGCCTGTCTCTGGGGATCCGCTTTCCTTCTGGTGCTGATTCTGGGCTGGGTGTCAGTTGCTGCACTCAGGCTGGAAAGCAAACCATAAATAACCGAGTACAGGAGGAGACGGTTCAGGGAGATGTTCCACTGCAGCCTGAAGATGATTATCATTACCTACTGAATGGATTTTGTCTTCTATTTTGTAGGTTGTTTCACACCATTTTTTTAAATCTCAGAATTTTTTTTCTAAAAGGGGGAAATATTTTCATACATCATCATTTGCATTAACATAGGAAATGCCTTTTCTGACCAAATCTACCCCATTATCATGAACTTGCTTCTAGTTTTGGCTAAAGGAGGAGCTGGAATGTAGAGTACTTTTGTATCCAGGAACTGATGCACAGTATGTCAGAAATTCCTATGCTCTTTTTCCCATAGCAGAAAAAAGAACTGTAAAGAAAGATACAACATTACATTACATTTCTAGATACACAGCTTGGGGAGGTGTGGTGAAGGAGCAAAAGCAGTGGCTAGAACCTCTGGCTTTATGATCACCAAGTTTGCAGAGTGAGGAGCTGTTCCTCTGAGTGTTGAACGAGTCTTACATTAAATACTGAGGAAACGACTGCTTCATCTGTGCAAGCTGTCCTACTCTGGAAAGCAGATCACTTGGTTGGTCGCTTCACAACCACATGCTAAACATTCTAAACAATTTATGCATTTTAACTGTGTGCTTTTCTCTCTCAAAACTTGCTACTCTGCAGTGTTCCACAGATCTTGTTTATAACACATTCATCTAAAATTATCTCAGTGCACACAGCACCCTCCTATAGAACAGATGCTATGTAACCTGAAGTTCTGTTTTGATCTCAAATCGACGTGTTTAAGCTACTTGTGTGAATTATAAATTGAAACTAAACTAAGAAAATGAAATTGTGTTTTTTGCCGTGAGGCTTCCACAGTTCAATAGTTCTATTCATTTTAGAGTGCCTTTCTGGTGTGATACTTACAGTTGCTATTTAAGGTTTAACTATTTTTGTATTTAAGGATCTTCTGGGTTATCTTAAAAAAAGGTCTCTAAAAATTAACCTTTCCCAGCAACATTATTGAACTTTTTCTGGGTATCTTCTCAGTTTGTTTTTTGCATCACTTCTGAATTTAGATGAGATTTATATACAAGAGACATTTTCCTTTGTAATTAGCCTACTTATATGTCTTCATGCATCTTGAAAGGATGGCTAAGTATCTCAGGAGATTAGCACTCGCATCCTGGGGCCTTTTCGTAGCTAAATCACTGGTTATCATCCTCACATAATTATTCATACTTATTTACTATTTATATTACAGTAATTCCTAAAGGAATCTCCCAGGGGCCCTGTGTGCTAGGTGCGATAGGTGCATGACTGAGACATGTGGGCAGCAGAGACCTCCATTCTGCTCTATGAATCTCCCTTTTGTAGTGAGATCACATTTTGCAGTCCCACTAAGCAGAGAGGACAGAGGATGGCTGCCCCATTGCTCCTGTCCAAATTCCTGGCTTCAGGGGCCTGCCAAGGTGGACTTTTCCATGCTTAGAGACTTTATAAAAGGTTTCTTCTGCACTGTTCTGGCGTTGTAATTTGATTTTTGGGGCCTCAAAATATTTCAGTTTCTTAGGGTCTCAGGTTTTCCTAAGATGGAAAGAAACTGATTTCCCCTCCCAGAACCTTCTGACATGATAGAGCAGTATCTTTTCACTGCCCCTCTTAAAAATGTCTTTTGGACACCAATGTTCCTTTATAAGAGGATCTCATGTTTTTATATAGGAATGAAGGGCTGAAACTAGGATTGCTTCAAAGCAGAAACATCAGATTCACTGTGGCTTCAGTATTTCACTAGGGGAAACAAACGCATAATCAAAGCAGGGCCTGTAACAAGCTTTATACTGGCCTTCCCCCAAAGCTGAGGCATTGCAAACTCTGCCTCTTCAGACCCCTGCAGGGTCCCACAAGAATTGGTTCTTTTCCAGCCTCCCCTGGGTTTATGGGAATTGTGTTTCCTGTTTCCTCATCCCTCCTGTAGTGAGTAGACCTGGCAGCTCCCAGCTGTGATCCTGACATTGCTGGGGGCTCATGCCTTCAGGTCTGTGGGAACCAGGGGAATGAAGGTGAGTGAGAAGGAGAGGGAACACTTGCTATCAGTGGGAAAACTACTAACAAGTAACGATGCTGTGGCCAGAACTGCCAGCCAGGTGCAAGGAAACCCAGGAACAAGGGGGCACCTCGCAAGAGCCTGCTGCTGGCACACAGCAAACAGATGGTGCAGACAACCCGACCAGCCATGGTGTCAGCTTCCCCGGGGCTCCCTGCATCAGGGCCTTAGTGAGGGCGTTTGTCACTTCCCGAGGTGAGCAGCTCTGCCTCCCTGCATGCCAGGGAGACCAGCCTAGGCTTGGCCTCGTGGTAGGGAGCGGGGCAAAGCGTCGGAGAGAAGTGATAGCTGCAGGCCCTGGCGCTGCTACCGAGAGTTCATTCACAGCTCTGTTCTGGGGAGGCTGAGGGACTGCATGAATGGAGAGGGCTGGTGCAGCCATGCTGAAAGGAATATAAGGAAACTGCTTTTGCATCCAGCACAACTCCAGAAGAACCATGGTTGGGTGAGCAGAATGTGCGTTTTCCTGTTGGCTATTGTTTAATTAGGCTGTTGCTGATGCTGACACTGTGTATTTTCTTTGCTCTATCTCCTTTCCTTCTTTATTATTTCCTACTTCGGTTTGATGTTGTTGGTATATAAAATTTAAAGAGCTCTAAATTTTTTTAAAGGCCCCTAAAGGGAGCCGTGCTTTTTTTTGTGTTAAAGTCATTACACGAACACCTGTGAACTGTTGAGTTTAATTGGGCTACAGCTGTTGGGGAGCGAGGGGGGATTTATTGGTTTGATTGGCTGTCTTCAGATTGCGGTGCGTTGTCATGCGCTGCCCTTCCAACACATCTCTTTAAACATGTGCGTGTCAGGTACTTACAGGGCCTGGGGTCTGAGGGATGGGCCTGTCAGAGCAGAGTGGATGCTGTGGCCATGTGAGGATGCAAAGACAGCCAGCACAGAGCATGGGAAAGCTGTGTCAGCTGGGGGAGCAGCAGATGGCCGGCCGGCCCGCTCCGCCGTGCTGGAGGGACTGCCAAGCTCCCAGAGACATTTCTGAGCGCTGACTGATCGTGCTGCGGGGTTCCTGGGCAGTGCTGGAGAGGACAGGATGCTTCCTAGTGGGAAAGTGAGGTGCTGTCTGGAACGTCACATGTCTGCATGGACAGCAGCAGAGGTCACCTAAGAGCTGTCTCTACTAAGGAGGCAGGCAGCGGTAAAGCCGATGACCCGGGACACCTCTGCGTGAAGAAGTCCTCCTGCTAAAAGAGGGATGTCATACACAGCTAGGGCAGTCGCCTCAGTTCCACAGGGAACACAGACTCTGTGTGTACACAGAGACACGGAGGAGCCATGAGGAAGCTGCCACGGTACCACTGAGTACCACACAGGCAGCGTGTGTTTGGTTCATTTTCCCTGCAGGGTTTTGGCCTAGTGACTCCCTGAGGGTGCATAGTATGGGGTAGGGAGGGTGATCCCGGGCAGCCTGAGCTCAGCTGTGCTCTGCCCCTGCAGAGAAGGCAGCTGGGTGCCGTGCTCACCCAGCTGGGTGGCACCTTTGGACCCTCATATCCTCTGACAGAGCCCTCCTGGCACTTTGTGCCCATTCCCTGCCTGTGGGAGGGCATCTGTTCTCAGCTGAAAGGTCTAATGAGCTGAGAGGGTGTTCCTGCTCTCTCTACAAGTGTCCTGTCATCTGCACCTTTGTGTCAGTGCCCAGACCCTCGTAGGGCTCGGTGGCACCCTGGTTACCAGCGTATCCTCCGCTCTATTGTTCTGAGTCAGTTCACTGTGTGTGTTTATGAAGGATATGGACAGAGATACCTCTCTATCGTGCCTCAGGGTAGGGGGAAGGGTAAAAAAAATCCTTTTGATTCCTTTTTTTCTGTTGTTTTCACACCATTAGAAAATAATTAACCTCCTTAGTGAAAGCATGTCTCCTTTTCACCTGAGTAGGAAAACCTTAAAATATACATACAATATTTTTAACACTAAGCTTAAATTATGCAGTTGCTGCATTTTGATGATAAATATGCAGATGAGAAGATTTCTGCCTCTTTTATCTTGTGGTTCTAACTCTGTCTAAAAACAGATTGTCGCAGTCACCCTAATTCTGAGAAAAACAGTCTTTTGTGCATTGAAAAGCCAAAACAAGCAAGTCTGATGATCAGATCTTCTCTTCCTAGCTGGCATATGTCTGCCATGCTAGTGAAGGAATCACTTATTTCTCGTGGTGACGGCAGTTGGTGCCATCAATTCCTGTCAGCTGGGGAAAGAGATGGGAAGCCAAATTCATACACTGGTGATTAATTCTGGGAGCTCACACGAAGAAAGACTCTCTGAATACCACTGGAAAGCTCTGAGATTGCCTGTTCTGCTGCAATGCAGATATATTCTATACAGATGTGATTAGATAATCCTCGTCTTTCTGCATCTTGAGGAGAGCCCTGAGTGGGAATCCACTCACGTGAGCTTTGAGCTGTAGATGTCCAGAGCGCGCCAACACCAGATGGGATGGGTGAGTTGCAGGCACTGGGGAAGGGCTCAGTCAGCAGCAGATCTTGGTCTGCATCTGTGCTCACCTCTTTCCTTCAATTTGGAAGATGACACTTTTCATTGAAGGCCACAACTGCTTGAGCAGTTTGTGGAGGGGGTGACCCACTCCTCTGTCTGTGGGAGGCAGGGCTTTGGAAAAATCTCCTGGTGCTTCCACCAGTTCTTCTCTCCCTTGTCTCATGTTTTTTCTCTTACTCTCATGTATATGTGCACGCAGTCACTTTGTCTGTCCTGGTGCCCTCATTTTTGGTCTTTCTGGCCCCAGTAATATCCTTTCTGGTGCTACTAACCACAAGCAAGAGCGGGTTGCTGTGTTTGTCATCGTCCCTTTGCCTTCTCCTGAGTGATCTCTGTTGTCACTGGTTGTCCTTGGGGTGGCCAAGCTGAAGGCAGCTGCAGAGGTGCTGGTGGCACGGCTGGCAGCCTTACCTTCCACGTGGCACTGAGACAATGCCTACCAGAGCCAGCCAGGTACACCCTCCTCCTTCCCAGCCCAGGAAATGCACCGTGTGTCTCTGACATGGTAAACGAGGCTAGGGAATCTGGCTAAGCACAGAACTGTGAGCAATACTGGAGTTTATGGGGCTGAGCTCCTAATCCCATCCTTCAATCACGGTGTGGCCTGTTGCGTTTCTCTGAACACCTGTTAGATCAGTGCTGGAAACATTACTTCACACCTTAGCTTTAATCAATCAGCAGAGAGGCTACAAAGTTGGGACCTTCCTGAACTTACACAGACAGTGGGCTTTGTTGGAGCCAATTGGCCTTGAGCTCCTTCTACAGAAACCCCTTTAACATCATGGTTTCGAAATGATCAGCATAAAATCAAAGAAGTGTAAAAATAAGTAACAGTCTGCAAGGATTGTGAAGCCTTGATCCCAGACAGAGTAACTTCTTATTTGCCCAGTTCATATCCCACAGTCAAACATGAAGAGCTTTGGGCTCTATCACCATCTGTGGGAATGTGATCCATTGGCTAGTTTGCAGCTGTTCAGCACTCTTTCAAGATACACTGGAATTGCTAAGTTCAATTGAAGTAGGCAGTGAAAATAAGTGTGAAGGGTTTTAATATCGATCTATGAAGATTATAGTGTTCATAGGCAAATAAACACTCTTGTGTTTTTTTTTTTATTTTTTTTTTTTTTGCATATAACATGCTTTTATTTTAGGCTGAGGAAAACTGTAGTGAGAAAGAACAGAAGGCAAGTCCCCATGACAGCACGGGGTGTGTGTCTGCACACACGTCTGTCAGTCTTTTGCAAATGGTTGCAGACACTCTGAAAACAAAAGTAGCTGTACACAGGAGAGTTCTTACAGCCATACAGATGGAAAATAATGGGCACTCGTGGCTTGGGCTGCATAATCCATATGTACTCACACTTTCAGATACCTAAAAATACACTTTCTGATCTCCTCAGAAGACCACCCCCCCATTTTAGGCTGTTGGGTAATGAGGGTGAGTCAGACACATTAGGGCTTCTATTCATCCTATTTCATTGTGCTTAAGCAGGCAGTAGCTACTGGAATTGTACAGGCCATCTCTGCACCAACTCAATAGCACTGCTTACTTCTCCATCTCTTTTAAAGCCTATGCAAAAGTAAACCTGCTGGGGCTGTTCACTGGTTTTCTTTTCACTCCATGAGCTTTTCCTTTCCCAAGGAGCCCAGCACCTTGCTGCTAATCGGCTCATACACACAGTATAAAGTAGAACTGTAGGAGATTCTGTAGAGAATCTCCACTAGTTTTTAATGGGTTTTTTAGTATTTTCTTGATTAAAGAGTTCTGTGAGAAGAACAGTGGTCCTTGGGGCATCTCTCCTCAAGAGACTGTGAACAGTAGTTCCTCTTCTTGGCACCCGGATCTGGTATCTCCTTTTCTGTATCACGAGTCCTGCATGTTTAGCACATTACAAGTTCTGTTTGAATTGAACTGGTATTTCTGCAGCTGCATCATGTGATCATCCACATTAAAATGGTTGTTCTTGGATTAATAGTTCTTTCTCTACCTTTTGGACTGTAGCTTCCTTTTCCAGGAGGGGCAGGAAATCACATCCTGTGCTTTACATTGGCAGTCTTGGCTCCTTCCCAAAAAAGAGCAGAATTTAGTGCTGCTGATGCTTGCAGCTCAGTAAGATTGTTCAGAGAAATGGAGAATGTGCTGTCCCCCAGCGGGATGCAGGGGAAGCTGGGGAAGCGACGTTTCGACTGAGCTCTGCTGACTTCGGCGGTGTCTCCTGGAGCAGGGACAGTGCTTCCTAAATTCCGCTGGGCGCGGACTGCAGCCAGCGGGGTCACGGCCCTCACACGGCCCCGTCCGGACAGAAACACGCGTGCATGGGCTGCGGGTGCAGGAGTGCAGTGCTGCCGCTCAAATGCTGGCCCTCCGCAGTGAGAGAACTGCAGCGGCTGCGGGGCCGGACTGCCGGGGGAGGAGCCCCTTCGGAGCTGAGCACACCTGCGGGCGGTGGGGCTGACCGTCAGACTGGTTGTACGTACGCATTAGCGTCCTTCTGACATGGCGCTTGACATCCTCATGCCTCACTGGCCTCCAAAGTGGAAACCAAGAAGAACTAAAGCAGCTCCTCTGTGTTCAGAGCTCAATAGACTGTGAATGTTTCCTCAATCTCAGCATTGCTGTTGTGTTGTGTTAGCGAGAGCACTCCAGGAACCCACTGAGGACACAGACTCCCCCCTTGAGAGGGGCAAATGATGTCTCTGTACAGCGCAGCCTCTGCCTTTCCAAACGACAGCTTCCAACCTGAGGTTCTCCCTGCTTTTCTCAAAATCTCCTCTTGGCACAAGCCTTTATCTCCACAGTTATGGATGAGCTGGATATGGTGTGTTTGTTTGGTAGCCAAGTGGTGTGTTTTTTCTTATTTAAATATCTTTGACTTTGTGGTTTTGACCCAGCCCCACTGCAGTGCACCCAGCACTCTCTTTGCTATGGGCTGCTTTGGCTGTGGGACCTCCAGTGCTCACAGCGTTCCAGTGAAGCGGGCTGCAAGGCTCACAGAAGGGTTTGAAAACTGTAAAACCCAGAGAAGTTTAGTGAGAGGCCGTGTAAGGATCTACGCCAAAAAGCTGTGTGCCGTTTGCAAAACAGAGCAGGGCACAGAGCGCCACAAACAGCCGGGCTTTCGGATGCTGGGGTGTGCGTTAGTGAAACCCCATGAAATGCAACAGGATAGAGAGGAAATGAAAGAGTTTGTACAAGCTATGGGGGCAACATATGGCAGACTGGGGATGGGGAGACCTTGGAGAGCAGTTTGTGGCCGCAGAGATACTCAGCTTGTTTTACAGCGCAGCTGCTCAGAACAAAAGAGTCTGTCTGGATCGCTTGTGTGTTAGCTAATGCTAGTGACAGGAAGTTTGGAAAATGTCTAAAATATTGCTCATTAAATGGGCAAGTGCAGTGCTCAGGTTTGCAACATACTGATCAAATATGTTGGTCATAACGGACGTGGTCATGACATGGGTCAACAATTTAAAGGAGCAGATGCAAATGAGGGAAACAGCAGAATCGGGATAGCAAAAAGGAGCAATGTGTTGTCGGTTAAGGTTGCACAGAACACTTCCAGGAGAAGTTTTCCAGTGTAAATCCATGTAATAGAAAAAGGCAGAGCAGAGAGGGTATATATGGATGAGCTGTGTGAATGGACCTCAGAGTACCTTGGTTTGGATTCTTGGAAAATGGATCAATGAAAATATATTTTTCTGGAGCTGAGATTCACAGTCTCAAGGAGCAGGTGCTTACTGTGAGTGTCACAACCAAAGCACACCTTGTCTGTGGTGATCCCCCATCTATTGGGGTTTCTGTAATAGAGCACTGATGGTGCAAAATGTATTGATAAATCCTATGAAAGTGTAGTCTTGGAAATTAATTCTTCTGACAGACTTTGCATGCTCAAAACCAGTGATCGGTATGATCCACTATATTTTGGCTGAATTTGCTAAGGGACACGAAATAGTGTCATCAGGTGAGAAAAATATTTTCAGTAATGTTTTCCGGATTTATTGTTTCCTGACATTCTGAAAATATGGATGAAGAGAGTATTTGAGTCTGGGTACACAGCACTGCTGCTCCTTTGAGTGCACAAACAACTCTGCTATTGGGGGAGCATTAACTTGAATTGGCACGAAAATGAAATTTGTTTAGATCAACCCTGTGTTATAGTCTGTAACTACTGTGCTACAGTATACAAGGGAAATGAACTGCCTCAGAGTTTGTTGTGCACTGTAAGCAGCATGGTAAAGTCACAGTTTTTCGGACATGAAATAAAAATGTATCTATTTTCTATTATTCTTGAAGCAAGGGATATTTCCCCTTGTAGCTAAAGGAGAAGTTCAGGGCTTTCTGTAAAATTGCCATCATGTTGCTGCCTTTGTATTCCTGCAGATGCACAGCAGTTTTGGCCATCCATCTCTCTGGGTGTGGGGTGGGCAGCTGCCCTCAGCATCTTGGCTGAAATTTTGGCTCAGTGTGACCCAGACGTTTTGCAGACGCCCTGCACGTTGCAGCGCCCATTGCTGTGACTCCAGCTCCTGGAAAGGACTTCTATTTAGAAAAAATATTGGCATGTAATGAGTGAGGGCTGCTTTACCCAGTCTAGCTTTGATCTTTGCTCAAGAACTGATTCAGGATAATAACAGGCTGAGATAAAATACAAATGGCCACTTTGCTAGACAAAGACAATTGCTTGTGTAGAGCTTTGGCTACCATGCAATTAATTTCTTTTCAGAGCCACACAGCTAATATGTAACAGCCATTTGCAAGATATTGCTGATTTACATAGTGCCCCCACGTCTCCTGCAGCCAGCACTGAGAAAACGAGATTGGCTGGAGGCTTACAGTGATGTTAGCAATGAATAATACATCATCTGCAATCTGGGCTTCTTTAGCCGTGTTATTTGAAGGCTGCAGTGTGGGTGTTTTTTTTTTTTTTTCTGGCTTAAGCAATATGTTTTTAGTGGATGTGTTGGAATCTTGTTTTGTCCCTTCTGCCATAGCTGTGCCTGGGATGTTTGGACCTCCGAATTAGCGCCAGGAGCTGGTTTACACAGTTGGCAGCACGTTTATGGCTCATCTTTGTGCAGTTTAGTGGCGGGGCAGAAACACGCGGCGGGACTGAGCCTGGTGAAGGAAGCATTCGTGTTTGGTGTGTCAGCCCCGCGTCCCCGCCCTCCCGCTGGCTTTTGGCACCCTTGGTTTCGGAGCCCCGGAGGAGTCTGTTGGTCAGCGTGCTCGGTTCGGGCTGTGAGTTTGCCATCTAGTGGCTACTAGGTTTGATACCGGAGTCCGAAGCAGCCCGGTTAAAGCCGCCTGGTTCGGGCGCTGCTGCCGCTCCCGCTGGGCTGGGGCAGCGCAGTGAGAGCCGCCGGCCGCTCCCCTTCACCTGCTGCCGTGCTGGCGCTGCTCGCGGCTCCGCTCTCCTCTGGCTCAGCGCCTGGCTGACATTTGAGCTTCGCTTAAAGGTGAAACACGCTGTCAGGCCAAAGAAGTCCCGGACTGGAGTCGGAATTTGGGAACATTTGTGTCAGGCTCAGCCCTCCAGGGCCAGGAGCCAGCTGCATAGGCAGTCCTGCTGTGCCAGGCTAACGTGCTGAGGTTCCTTCCTGGCCTCAGCAGGGTCTCAGCCTGGCTGCACTTCCCTGAAGCAGAACCAAATTCTCCCCACTGCACAGATTCAGCAGGTTATGGTTCAAGTAATTTTCCTCCTGCCTTTGTGAGCCAGAGCAAAGCTGTTGTGTTGCTGCCATTAAGTCTCCTGCACCAAGGAAAGGCTTTTCAGGCTGGTGACCTAGTGTGTGCTCGTGTGTATACACACAGGTGAGAAAGAAGATCTCTCTAGTCCCTTCTTAAGGGGAAGGTGACGTGAAATTGTTTATTTGGAGCAGCCTTTGCACTGCCGATATCATCACGTCGTGCAGTCTGTGTGCTTGGGTGGGAATAGGGAGGAACACCTGTACAAAGAATGGACATTAATTTGGGTGGGAAAAAGAGCTGCATTGGAGAAATGTCCACTGCCCCTTCCCCCACTGGCGTTTACAGGAGTTGCATTTGTTTGCTGTCCCAGGTACCAGAGGAGATGAGGTGCTGCTCTTGTGTGTGTCTGCTTTGTGCCATTCTCCTCCATGATCTCGTGTCTGAATCAAAGCTTGCCTACAGGTGGTGATCGAGCCCAGAAAGGCTCATCACTTACCAAACAACCGTCTGCAGTTATTTGTTTGTCCTCTGTAGCCAGCTTAGTTACTTATTGATATCAAATGTTTGTCTCACCATGTTGCAATGAAAAGGAAGAGATAAAAGCCTCTTCTTGCTTGAAGTGCCAAATTAGCTAAGAATGGTGACACTCTGCTACTGTTCTCTTGTGTGCTCAGATAGAAAGGCATAAACCATTGCTCTTTATACACTGGGGTATCTTGTTAACCTGGGACAAGGCCGGTTCCCATGCTTGAACTGTGAGCCAGAAGCATTTGAAGGATTTACTAGACAGTTAAAATACAGGAGATGCTGCCTTGTGCATTGAGCATTGCTCCAGGAGCTAGGATGAAGGAAACATTTCCTCCAGGGTAGCTGCAGTGGAGCCTAAAGCCAGCAACAAGGCCAAGGGTTTGCTTTCAGAAATCTAGTCCTAAGGCACTTGTAGAACATCCTGAAAGAACAAATCCTCGTTGTCTGAGTGAGGCAGCACAGGTTCTGTGGTGGGAGAACAGTCCTGGTCCTGCCAGCAGCCTGCATGGTGCGGTGCAGCCACTGCATCTCGACATCTTCTGGGGCTGCAGGCAGGAGCTCCACACAGCCTGCTTGTGCAGGTTTCTAGTTTGGGTCTTGCTGCAAGTCAGTGTTTAAACCCCCCAGGGATTTTTGTGTGAATGTGCCTTGTAAAATGATGTCTGCAGACATTCAAAGCAGACCACAGCATTTTGATGGAAGTCAGGGTTCGAATTAAAACTGCCTCATTTCCCTCCAAACCCTGTTTTCCCATCACGCTAGTCTGGATCCCATTTGAAATGTGTTAATCAGAGGAAAATGACATGTGCTTCTACTCTGAGGTCCATATAAATTTAGTGTGACATTGAGAGAGACCCAATGCTCTGTTCTTCATCAGTCTTATGCTCCTGCTGTAAATGCAGGAAGATTGGAGATTCTCTTTGCATAGCAGTACATGTAATATTGGAAATAGTTTCTCACGGGTGTGAGAGGACTGTCAATCAAGAAAAGCCATGCTTCTGTTCCTCAGGATCGTGGGTAGAGGCAGCAGTGAGAGCGGAAAGTTTGCTCTGTGACTTTGCCTAACTGTTCCTGAGGCAGAACTGTTCTTGGGAACAAGGTGCTCAGATCATGCTGGGATTGCTAGAAGAGGGCTCACTGCATCCTGTTGGTAGTGTGACTAAGTCCTGCAATATTTGATGGGATTTTTTTCCTTCCAGATGCTGAAAGAAATGACTTTTTGTGCAATTTGAGCTCTTACATTATGAAAGATATTTCTAATCTTTGTGGTTTCATGAGAACATTTTAAAGCATGAAATGAATTCAGCTAATGGACCAGAAACCAGAAGGCAAAGAAAGAGAAAACAAACTATATCTCTTCTCTCCGTCACGTGGTTAGTTTGGAGAGGAAGAATGAGTCACTATTTTTTAGCACATAAAAGTTGCTGTGATTACCCCTGTTCCAAACCCGCTGATATGCACAAAAAAAGAGGAGCTGCGCTTAGCACTTGCCCAGGCACTGTGGAGCTGATCTGCCCTCCCCTGGGAGGTGAGGGCACCGGCAATTTCTTGGCAAGAGGTGGGAGAACGTGCTCAGGAGCTGCTGGCTGTGGCGCTGTCCCTGGGCTGGGGTCCCACAGCTACTCCCTGATGCTCTGCACCCCTCCTGTGCCCCAGCCACACAGGCTGCGCCTCTTCTGGCTCCGGCCTCCTCCTCACCATGTCTAACCTACTTAGGAGTCAGTAAATTGGAAGAAATTCAAATGTTGAGTAGTTTAAGACTCAGGTCTCTCATTTTAATTACTTTCTGTTAGTCAAAATTATCTTGCCTTTTGAGGCACATGAAATCAGGACAAAGACAGATACATGGGAAGAGCAAGCTTTTAAAGTTAGAGCACACGTTGTTTGTTCAGTCTGAGCTCCCCCTGGAACTGAGAGCTGGAAGAATCCCACTGGGCTGGGAAACAGTAGTTCATCAGGATAACTACAGATCTGGGGAGAAGACAGAGGTGGAGGCTTCATGTCTGCTCTGTTCACAGTCAGGGGCAGGGCAGAATGGTTTTCTCTCTCCTGGGGTTTAGTGGCTCTACAAACTGCACATACCCTACTTTCCTGGTAAGGGGCTGTTTGTCAAGGCAGAAGGAATCCTTGAAGGCCCTTTTTTTGGACTTAGAGAAAGGTCCCAGCCAGCCCAGAGCTGAAGCAGCATTTTTGGTTGTAGTTTCCAGATTTATCAACTTCTGCTTTAATTCTTGGTGCTCACAGTTTTAATTTCTAAAATCTTACCACTTCATGATCTCCACCTCTGAGATCTCTATTATCCCTGTTGTGCAATTACTGTGGATCAGAGTTGAATCTATTTTTACTCTCTTGTTTTTTCCTTCAGTTTGTAATGCCCCTGGGAGTGAGTTCTGGGAAGAATCTGCTTTGGTTTTAAGCTGTGCGGTGCCGCCTCCTCTCCCATTATCGCTCTCCCGTTTCAATGGTCCCATTGTGCTGTCTGTGCTGGCACTTTGTTTGCTTTGAAGTGTGGGTAAGAAGTTGCTCCGTCCCTCCAGTTTCATTCTGTCACTCGCGGCACTGACCTTCCTGCCGGGAGCTGGTTGACCATTCCTGTGCACACCTGAGAGCCCTCCAGGGCAGGTACGAGCTGCCGAGGCTTTCCCGCAGCTCCGCGGGCACCCGCGGCCCCTCCCTGAGCCGGCTTTGCCTTGCTCTGGTCCTTCTGCCTTGCATGAGAGGAGTCGGGGATGCCGTGGATCCCATGTTTTTAGTACTTTGCCAATGAGGCTTTTTCCTTGTGAAACTTTGGCTTCTGCCACTGATGGAGAGAGACAAGAAAATAATTCTGATGAGGCAAAAAAATGCTGTAAAGGAGGATTGTTCTGATGTAATTTCTGACTGCATAAAACTCTTTCCATTGTGCATTTCTCAGGCTTTATTGAATCCCAGCCAATTTCCTTCAGCTTTGTCTCATTTCCCTTCAAAGTTGGCTTTTCTCAGCTCCAAGATATTTGTGTTGCTGCCCTTTCTGCAGACCCTCATCTGCATTTCAAACCTGGTGAGAGATTACCATCCCTGTATCTTAGGTATCTCTGTAGTCATTTAGTACACCTGGCTCACATCCAGCCCTTGGATGCAGACTTGTCTCTGATCTGGCTGACAGTGTAAAGCAGCTGCTCTCCTGTACTATCCCCAGGAGCACAGGCTCTTCCGTAAGTGTCCTGTTGTTTCCCAAATGAAGTAAAATCCCCCCTGGACCACACTGCTTGCCCTGTTGACAGACCTCCCAAGTCTTTTCCCTTCCCTTTCCTTTTCTTACCCAGCCACAGTCGCGCTGTTTGGTGCTCTCCTCAGTGGCTGTAGCTCTGTGCCCCACGGGCAGGTCCCAGGGCAGTGAGTGCTCTGCTGGGGCACGGGGACAGGCCGGGATGAGTCTCTGTGTAGGCAGGCACTTGGATGTGCTTCCGATGAATATTTAAGATCTCACCGTGAGCACTGGGCTAATGAATTGCAGTTGTAGCATTCACTGAAGAAGTGTCACAAACATAATGGGGACAAAATTTGCTTAAAATTTGTTTTGAACATCTGTGGCATTTTTCTCTCAGTTTATTCAGCTCAGTTTTTTCTGTGTCTTATTTACTTCAGGCTGTGAAACGACACTAGTTATTTTAACTTGTTTGTTTGTTTGTTTTGGTGTTTTTTGTTTGTTTTTGTTTTTGTTTTGAATAAACTTTCTTTTACTATTCTGGGGACAGAATGGTACCACAAATTGTTTGCCTTACTTCCAGGAGACATTATATTATTAATACTTTTCAAAACTTTTGGGTTTTATTGCTTTTATTTCTACTAAAGCTTGGACTGAAAACCTACAGTCACTGTTCAGAAGAGGGGTATTAGCTGTGACCCGTATGTACTGCGCAGAATTTAAGGGTGGGGTTAGATGGGGAGAGTTTTCATTATACTCTGAGTACAGAAATCCTGCAAAGCTCTTATGGTGCTGGTCTCTCCCTGGATGACTCCCTGGCAGGATTTCTCTCAGCCTGCCCTGATGGCCCGTTCCGGAGCTGATCAGATCTGTGCCCTGCGCTGGGGCTGCTGGGGTGGCAGTGTCCCATCCCCCTGAACTTGTCTCACAAAGCGGTTCTCAATGGAACAGCGTTAGCCCACGTGATGGGTGAATCCAGGTCAGAGAGCATGGTCCCTTCACATCTGCTCTGTGCTTGCTGCTGACATTTTCATTCAGCCTGCCTGTACTGGGCAGCGATGGAGGTCTGTGAAGGGGGGACAGAAACATCTTTCTGCTGGGGGAGGACAATGGCAGGACCTCCCAGTAACTGCAGCTGTGTCGGGGCTCTGAATACAACGGGCCACTCTTGGCAGTGCTACTGAGGTCTGGCTCTTGGAAAAGCAGCGCTGTGATTCAGCTGTCACTCACCTCCCAGCAAAGGGAGCTTTGAAAAGGCGCCTCTGCTGCTCTCCTGGAGTAGCAAATATTTCCTAGGCCTGTGCTGCTGAATGGAAGAGATTGCCATTGTCCTCCTTCCCCTCTCAGGCTTGCTGGGCTTGCTCTAAATGGGCCTTTTGCAAGGGAACAATAAGCCCAGCAAAGGGTCCAGGTTGCACATGTCTGAGCAGTGAGAACACTCCAGCACTTGTTCATTGGCTCCTGTGATGTGAAAAGCTGTGCTGCCGACAGGGCAGGGGGTTTTCCAGCCACAGCTGTGGTTTGTTTTCTCTCTCAGGTTGTGCCGCTCTGGGTGTACATCTATACGTTTCAACTAATTTCCTAGAAAATATTTTTACCCCAAGGTTTACCCTGGCCTCAGAAATCTGTTTCCTTTTGCAGCTGGAGCTGCGTCATGAGTTTGCAGTGAAACCCACCGGGCAGGTGGGATCTGAGTTCACATGGCTGTGCTCTGATAAACTTTTGCTTAGGTTTGGTAGAATATCCCCAAACTTGTATTGCCTCGCGGTTTTGCAGCAAAACCACACGCACCTCTCTGCTTCAAACCTGGCTGAAGAGCCGTGGCTTGGGCTGACGCTCACAGTGAACTTCAGGGTTAGAGGACGTTGCTTCTCAGGAATCTCTATGGAGACAAAGGTACAATTTTCTGCCCGGATTGTGGAACATTTTCCAGTTTTCCTCTGACCTTCTCATGAAACTTTCAGTGTCACAGAGTTACATGCTGCTTTTCTACACAACTGATGTCATTCCTGCCCTCTTTCTCCCTGCTGCAGCTGAAATAATGATTTTTGTGTATGCAGGAATGTTTTAGTATTCTGAAGCTTGTATTTATTGGAAAGGAGGACTATGTCCTACCTAAGGAAGAAATGGGTTTGGTCTCCCACTGGAAGAGTTTTGCTGTACAGTAGAATACAAAAAAACTTATCACAGGGAGACAAATATACCACATTACTATCTGGATTTCTCATCTGAAAATCAGAAATATAGCCATAATGATCTTTGGGTCATGTAAAAAAAAAAATCTTTTCGTTTTTAAACCCCACCAAGACCCCAGATATAGTAGAATATATTCACTTGCTCTACCTGCAGTATTTCTTTTTAGGGGTCATACAGCAATGACCTGTGTAAGAATGCCTTAAGACCAGGAACAGCATTCGGTGACTCTCAGTGTCCTTACTCCTCCAAAGTGTGGCTGACGCGATGGGCTTTGTTTCCCAACATTGCCTGTGTAGATGCCTGAGGGATTAGAGAATTTTTCTGTATATATAATCTCTGCTTACATACTCCTACAAATCAATGTCAGCTTTTATTTAAAACCACTATCAGAAAAATTAGTTCTTTGTTCTTTTCAGACATTCTACGGTCTGATTTTTCTCCTGTGCTGGTCTTACTCTAGTGCAATTTGTGCTGGTGCTTTTCCTGATTTAGGCCTGTCTGAGTGAAAGGAAAATCAATGCTTCCTTTGCAAAGTGACTCGGACTGCAGCCTGGCCACACCACCCCATCATCAGGAAGTTTGCAAAATTGAGGTGACCGCACCCTGGCTGTGAGTCCGGGGGTTCTGCGCTGTGGCGTGTCCTCCAAATGCCAGTGAGGAAAATCTCTTTGGAAGTTTCTGCCTTGCTCATCCCATTTACTGAAACTAAATTTCAAGAAGCTAATCGGGCAGAGAGTGCAAAGGATGAAATGTTAGAAATCAAATTAATGAAGCTGAATCACCAATTTGTGACCTAGAAGACTATTAGGAGTGATCAGAATTAATTAATTCTCCTTTGCGATGCTTCAGAGGAGGCCAGCGAGCACGGAGACAAAAGGACATGGATGGGATGTGACTACCTGGGCCGGCTGAGGCAGCGCGGCCCGGCTGGCCCCAGCCCGGCTCCAGCGGCAACTCGTGGAGCACAGTTAGAGTTGCCATGGTCCCTTCCTTGTCCTGCTCTTCCACGCTTGTTCAGGGACACGTGGATGAAGCTGTGAAGCAGCAGCCATCCATTTGTGATGGAAGTGCAGGGGTGTCTAAGGGACCGAGTGGGATTTTGAATTTTCTAGTAGAATGGTACTGACTGTTCCCAGAAAAGGTCTCATCACTGCTCCCATTCTATGGATTGGTTTCTTTGGCTCAAGCTCTGTTTGCAGGTTGAGGTTGGAGGTATCTGGTGGCAAGTGGCCACCTCACGCTCCATCTTGGAAGGCTGGCAGCAGCCACCAAGGGCAGAGAAACCATGACACAAAATCTTACTGGTATTTTCCTGGTTTAATCAAAGCCAGGATTGAGTCCTAAACACTTCTAGGGAAAGATGATACGTGTATTAAGTTGTTGCTTTTCTTTCAAAGGTCAGAGTTTTAGACAGCTCTAGCTGATGGTTGCCAAAATTAATTGGTCATTTGGGATACTCAGTGATATGAAGGCACCTTCTTATTGAAGTTAATGTGAAAGGTAATACCTACTTTGGTAATATTTGGGAATTTTAAAGAAAGTGAATATTTTCCTCACCATTCTTCATGGGACACATATGGAGAAAGAAGATATGTAATCATAATTATTTTCCCTAACCAGAACTGCAGTGTTTCTTCTTGCATCAGTAAATTCTTTTTGTACTCTAAACTGCCCATGGGAGGAAGAATTGGTGAGGAGATGGCTCCAGTTTCTTGAATAATGCATTGTTTAGTAAATGGACTGTCCGATCAGGAAATAGTCCTCTGAATATGATCAACATGGACACTGCTGGCTGGACAACTTACAAAGGAGCATTTTGAAATTAATTTGATGATTATGAAAATGTCTTGGATCCTTTGCTGAAGGCTAAATAAACACAATTAAAATATTCTTAGTTTTCAATGTGCTTTGTTCAGTTCATTAAGTGTAACTAGAGCTTCCAGTTATCTGCATTTAGTTTTTCAAAAAATTGGAGGGTATTTTTAGAGCAATGTAAAGCTTATTGCTAATTACACCTGGGGGGAAATCTCATTAGATATTCATTTGCTCTCAGAGCTTAAAACAATTCTAATGAGCTGCATTAGTTGTGATAACACTGACTGACTCTCTCTCTTGTCTGCTCCCCCTGGCTTGTCTGAAACAAACAAAGATTCTGTGGAGCCCGGAGCTCTGCGAATGTGACCTTGGCTATCTTTCGGGCTGAGGGGAAAGAGGCACAGTCCAGAGGACAGGGAGAGTCTGCTGCAGTCCCAGCTTGGAGCTGAAGTGGCAGATGACCTCACAGCCAGGACACCAGAGCAGGGGAGGTGCCTTGTCCTGCCCTGGCTGTGCCGAGGAGGGCCAGTCCCCCTTTCCAGCCTTTCCTGCCACCTCTGCTGAGCTGATGGTTTAAGGTCTCACTGGGGCCCTAAGAGGTGGCCTGGAAAGCACCCGTGAGAGACCTGACCTACCTTCTTCCCTACAGAATGAACCATTCCTAGGCCATGCTTAGCCAGGTCTGTGCAGCTGAGGCTGGGGAGCCCGTTGGGAACACCCAGAGGAGCAGCTGGCTCTCCTCTTCACATCGCTGCTGCTTGGAGTAGTCCACAGTGTAATGCTTTGTCAGCCAGGTTGTCTGCCTAGAACGATGCCATGGAGAGCGACAAGCTTGGTTCTCAGTCCTCTGCTCCACCAGCTGCCAGAATTACTGCTTTGTCTGTTTCACCTGGAGATTGGAAGGGTTCCTGGCGAGGAACCATCTCCGCCTTGGATGACCTAAACACAGGACAGTGAAAGAGAAGCTGGAGGAAGAGCTGCCTTGCCTTGCTGGGAAGAACGTGGGAGTCAGGCAGATAGAGCAGAACTGTTGTTACTTCTCTGTACACCAGTATATTTTGGGTGAACTGGGCAGCCTGTGAAGAGTTCAGTCCTTGCTGGATTTAGAAATTATTTACAGCTGGTCTTTTTATTGCTTCACACTAAGCACCAGCAATGACTCAAAAACAACTGCCCAAATTAAGTGTTGATGTTGCTCCTTTCCATTTTACAAACGTAGCATCTTTGTCCAGGGCAATGAGAACATACAGAGAAAACAAACTGCAGCCACTCCCCATGATGGACTGTAACAAGCCCATGAAACTGGGAATGTCTTTAAATCAGCTCTTTCTAATCATGCAGAACAACCTAGTGGCCTGGGAAAAAAACTGTTTATGTGGCTCTGTAAGCAACGTAGGATCTTCATCTCCTCGTGTGGCATGCGAGGAAGGAAGCTGCTTGTGCACACAGGTATTTCAATAAGTGGCATGGCAGAAAGGTGTCTGTGAGTCGAGACACTCCTTGGAGACCAGGAAGACTCAATGTGGGTGTAAAGTGGCACACTGAGACAGGTTTACTGCTGCTTCTGGGAGAGGCTATGAATTGAACAGCAGGTAATGGTGTAGGAATGATCACACACAGAGCAGGATATATGGGATTCTTTGGTAATTGGGGACATTTTGGCGTTGGAGCTGAGCAGGTGAGAACAAGCTGCTAGAGTCTGCATGTCAGCAGGAAGAAAAGGCCTGGCTGCAAAGACAGAAACTAATTTTGTTTTAATCTATTGGTTGTAGAGTAGAGAAAAGGCAAGTAGAAATATCAGGCTTGGCTGCTGGCAGAGAGAATACACCTGAGTCAGAGAGAAGCTGCCTGGACCAAAGTTGTAAGTAGAAAGGTGGAAACCAGACTTTATTCCTCAAAGGATGAGAGAGCACAGAAAATGAAGCTTTCAGGGAGCTGAAGGGTGTGAAGTGGATGGTTGGTACCAAACCCCCTACTCCATGGCTCTCTTATTAAAGAGGTTAAAGGAACTGTGGGTCTAAATTGGAAAGGTTTTCACAGGCACTTCACAGAGCTGAAGTGTTTTGCAGGAGATTCCTCAAAGGTGGAAGGCGGACAGCCTCCCACCATTATTTAAGGAACGACCCAGATGTGCACCAGGGTCTTGCAGGGAAGTTCGTTTCCCTTCAGGTGAAGACAAGTCTTAGAAAATGTTTTAATAGATGAAAGGTGGCCTGTTGAGAAACGCACAGCTTGACCAAAGATAGCCAGTATGGTTTCCGGAAAGGACCTTTTCTGCCTCGCTAACTTTTGGAAATTTCTTTTTTTAGAACATACACTCCTGTCGGCATAGACAAGAGGCTAAGCAGGAGTCAGGAGAGGCTTGGATCTTCAGACGGTGTTTGACAGGGTCCCGCGTCGGAGGTTAATGTCTAAAGGTGGGGAGTTGGAAAGGGGAAGAATTGGCTCACTGATTGAAAATTGGCCAGAGGACAGGAGCGGAGTGGGGAAAGGAGGCATAAATAGAAGCCTTTCAAGATGAAAGACAAGTTAATAAAGGAGCGTGTACTGTAGGAGACTGCACTGGCAGATCCTGGTCTTTCTGATAGTTACAGTGTATGAAAGACTTGGCTGAGGACATAGAAAGCAAGATTTCCTAGTTTGCAGATCACCTCAGATTTGGGAGGAGTGGTGAATAATGAAGAATTCCAATACTGGCAAAGTGGAGACCACTTCTATGCTTTGATATGATGACAAACACAGACCTGGACAGAGCAAGACATTTTACAGCCACATATTGGGTTACTGGTATCTAACTTCTTTTTAAAGGGTCTGGGATGGTCATTGGTTTGAATACTTCCCAGTAGGCTTTATTTCTTGCCAAGCTGCTGGAAGAGGCTTGCTGAGAGTCTGCTTGCGTACATCATGAATTTTATTTTCTGTTTTGGCTGGTAGAACTCATGATAGAACAACTGCATGTGTTTGAAAGGGCAAAAGCATCTTGAATTGCAAAGGGCAGAAAGTAGGACTGAATGAACTGGTTTAGAAAGAACATACACAGGGTCCTTTCAGGTTCAGCCCAGAGGTCGGAGCAGCTCAGTGACCCTGGAGAACAAACCGAACCCACACATAGAGTAAAACCCATCTGCCTCAAAACTGAAGCGGCGTCTTTCGGGTACGTCTCGTTGCTGCAGTGGTGAACAACATTAGCCAGGATGAAACCTTTTAGGAGTAAGATGACTCTCCTTCAGTCACACTGCACAGCTGGGGAGGTAATTCAAGTGTCTATGCGCAACCAAAAGGAGCCTGGTTGAGGGTGGGGGAGCAGATCTTTCAACTGGTCTATCTTGGCTCTTGAATTCAAAGGATCAATGACATTTTCCACTGTCTTACGCTAAATACTGTGGTGGTGTAAGGAAGAGGTGTCTGTGCTAATGTTTAAGTCAAATTCTCTAAGTCAGCTTCAGGTGTTTGGAAGGAACTATTGAAAGATGGGGATTCTTGGAAGCCGGTGCTGTGATGAGAGGCATCTGCCTGCAGCCAGGCTGAACATCACCTTAGTGCCTCTGCCAAGGCAGTGAACACCAGAGTCCCCAGCCTGGGCTGGAGACTGTTTGGAGATTGCTGACATCAGCCGCATAAAAGCACTGAGCTTGTGGAATGAGATGGAGTTCAACTGTCTGAATATGGCACACAGGCTTTCCTTGAGATGCTTCAGAGCTTATCCCAAAATGTCTGTTTTGAAAGTTGAACCTCTGAATGTTTTACATCAATAGTGAAAGTGTCCTCACTGGGGACTTTCCCCAGACCTACTCCTCAGTGGTTTATTTCTTGTCCTCCAACTAGGCTTGTGTAAATTCCTTAGGTTATTTTTTGGGTACTAATTAACTGTGCAGTAGAAATCATATTATACAACTGGTAATGAGCAAAATATCAGACATACTCATACACCGACCAAACCTTGGCAAATTGTAATTAGCTCAGGACTTGATACTCCCTTATTCTCCATTTAGTTGTTTTTTATTTTTTTTTTATTTTTTTTTTTTTTTTTTCCTGAGGAAAAAAAAGCCCTACATAATGAGCTCTTTGAACCTAAATCAAACAACATTTTCAGTGGGGACAGGTAATGAAATGTTAGCCAAACCCATTGCAATGGGCAGATCAATCACTGCCTTGTAAGATCTAAAAAGGAACTCTGAGATAATGGCGGCAGAACGGTTCCCATTGCAAATCCTCCGGGCGCAGCCTCTGTGGGTCATACAGGTGTGGAGTGGGGAGCTCTTTCTTTCAATCCCGGCATGCTCGGAAAAGCCAGTTGCCACTTTGCTAAAAGCAATGGGATTGAGACAAGAAAAGAGGCTTTCACTTTTGGATCAAGCCAGCAAATTCTCTGTGCCAAGAGGGAACCTGGAATGAGTATTAAGTCTTGCAGGAATGCTGAGGGAACTGAATATGTGTTCTTGGCCTCATGGCAACAACAAGGGAGTGTATAAAGCAAACAGTTGTGAGCTACTGAGCTCAGCTGCTCATCAGGGAGATGAACAGTTTGCTGGAGCTCCAGTTTCCACATTAGCATCATACAACAGCCTCATCTATTAGCACAGTGTGCTCTCGTGTCGGAGATGCTGTTGCAGCTCTGAATCACTTCCCAAGACACTAACTTTTTAGTTTCTCCTCAGCAATAAGGCTTTTTGGAAACCAAAATATTGGTCCCCCAAGAAATGCTGGTATTTCAGACTTTTTTTTTTTTTGTCCTAAATTGTGATTAAAATCAAAATGTTGAAATGTTATATTAGTCAAAATATCCAAAATATTTCAGCTGGGAAAAAAACCTGCAAATAATTTCCTAGTGTCAGAGATTATATATAACAATAAAGTATATAGGGATATAGAGTTCAGAGTGTAGGAACAAATTGTTCAGAAGTATTCCTATTTCAAGCTTTGTTGAGCTGCCCACGTTCCCAGGGAGCACTTTCTGTTCTTGATGAAATAGCATTTCCTGATTTTTGACATTTGGTCAAAAGCATTCAGAGCATCTCTGCGCAGCCAGAGTGGCTGTGGCGAGGGTGGGCACAGCTCTTGTCACCCAATTTGTTTAATGTTTGTTTTTGCTTCAGCTGTAACCCTGAAAATCTCTTAGTCTTGCTCTACCTTTAGCATTATCTCTCTCTGAGTTATTACTGCACGATTTGGAAATGAAATGCAGGCTATGACCTTTTGTCATGCATGCTGGAGGATTCGCTTTTGGAGTAGACAGTGGCACTGATGGGATTGATGGCTGTTTCAGTGAGTGTAGTGGTTCTCTCTACTCACAGGCACTTCTCACCTGTCAATGTGCTACTTACTCTCCTCCAGGTCCATGGGACACTTTGTCTGTCTGTCTGTCTATCTGTGTGTCTGTCTATCCATCATCCTCTAAGAGGGCTGCTGAGCGTTGGTGCCTGCTGAGCACACACCTTGGGTAACACCATTAGTCACCTGCCTGATGAGCCTGTGCTTTGAATTACTTGAAATACATAAAAGTGCTGCTGGTAATTTGCTTTGTTGGAGTGTTTCCCTGGGATTCAGATTGTTGTGGCTGAAGGTGCCTGTTCCCTGGAGATGGAGGGAGGAGCACCACCCCAAAGCAACCTCTGAGGAGGGGTTGTATTTCTATTTTCCTCCTTTCTTGGGCAGAGATCCTGGTACAGGTTAATCCTTGAGCTGGGCACCTCCACCCTTTGTGTTTTATTGTCTGGCACACACTTTGCAAGCCAAATTGATTAGTGTCCACCAAAGCAAGAACCCAAGTCTCTTGGCCTCTGCAACAGGTCTTCCCTGACATCCAGACAGCCTCAGGGCCTTTACTATCTTTCTAAACACTTTCCTTCTCTCCTGTAGAGCTGCCTTATTACAGCAATAAAAATAACAAGGTCCCTGCAGACCTCTTTATAAAGAACAATTTAGAGCCAGGAGTAAGAGTGAGGATTGGGATGAAAATAGGCTATCACAGTGCTAATGTGATATACAGGTCCAATCCACGTATTATATTGGCACAGGGAAGCTGTGTGTCTTGGGAAGCAGGGACTCAGTGCAGGACAGGTTTAGGTGGCTGCAGACAGACAGAAAACCCACCCTATGGGAGGGGCCTGTCACAGCCTGGAGTGACTGTGACAGGTTTGGAATGGTTCCGTCAAATGTAGGGAATGGAAACACCAAAAATCATGTACATCTATCCAAGGACAATATTAATGTTTAGATATGTTAGATTGGAACAACAAATACAATATGAAATCCTGGATCCCGTGTTATTCCCTCATTTCTGTGGGCATTTTCAAGTCCTTTTCATGGCCTCCATCAGAAGCAGCTAGGTTGAAAAGAGATGTACGAAACAAAGGCAGAAAGGTAAAACCACTCCAGATCCCACCTCCTACCTTAAGTTTTGCTGTGTGTCTGCCCCTCTGATCTGTGTTGCTTCAGATAGCTGAGGAGACACAAGCACAAAGCAATGGCAGATCAGTTACTGAGCTTGCCCAGGGCAAAGCAGAGGGTTAAATGGCTTGCAGGGGTGGCAAGAAAAGGTAATTGAAGCTTTTGCTGGTGGTCTGGGGAAAGAGGAAAGGAGAATGGAGTGGTGTCCCTTATGGAAGAAGTATTTCTGAGCTGAGAACCTGCCGGTGGTGGAACTGCTATTTTCTTCCAAAGGTCAAAAATCCCAGCTGGTACACGGAGCAAAAGAGAGGGCTCCGCTGCAGCAGGGGCAAGGGCAGCCACACCATGGAGACAAAAGGCAAGAACTGCAGAAAGTGAAAGGATTTTATTCCCATCTCCTGCTTCATTTGAAATGGAGGGTGAAGACAAAACAGGCTAGGATTCCTAAGGAGGATTTTGGGCGCGTACATTGCGTGCACTTCTGTCAGAAGGGGAGCAGTTTGAAGGATGACTTGTGTTACTGGCACCAACACAATATTACTGTATTATCTTTCTTTTTTTAAAACATTCTGTATGCATTGCAAGGCATGTGAAAACACAGCAGCTCCAGACATCAGTGAGGTGGAGCAGATAGAAATATAAAGGCTTATTAACAAAAGGTTGATGTATGAATCACAGCCACATGTTTTTCTCCTCCTGCTCTATGCACAATTTTATTTAGTTTTTAATTTTATGGTGTTTTTCAGAGGAAGTGAGGTGTTCCTCTGCTTACACAGAAACTTTGAGTGCCTGCTGCAGGGCTGTTTTATTCTGTAATCCTTTCATCCAGAGTGGTTGCCCTCCAATACCTCTCAGTCTGAAAGGTTCCTGCTCTGCCTGGCAGCTGGAGCAGAAAGTGCTCCAAGCACGGGAGCCCCGACAAGGGGGCTCTTCTACTGACTTCCACTGAGGTGTGCTAGATTCCAGTGTTTGCTCTGCAGCTCAGGAGAGCTGCCCAGCACTGGGATTTCCTGTGTGACATCTGCCCTGCCGGCAGTTTGAAACAGAGCGAGATGAAGGTCCTGGAAAACCCAGAATGGCTTTACCTGGAAACCTCATTAAAGGAAAATGAAATTGCTTTTGCTCTAACCACAGTGATAGCTGTAGCAGCTTGGCCTGTCACTTCCTGTTGCTACTCTGCTCGTAGGGCTTGGCTCGGCTCGAGAGCTTGCAATGCTGTGAGACTGCACCCAGAGCCTTTGACACTTACCTGTCCTGCATCTTCTAGGTCCAGGTGATTCAAAGCCAGTTCTAGTGTTGCAGCTGCATGGACATAGGAGAGGATTGAAGCCTGTTGTTTTTGTTTTAAAAGTGTGGTGAGAAATTACAATCCACACTAAGGAGTTCAAAGCTGAAACTGCACTTTTCAAGGGGTGCTGTAGCTCCTGGTGATCACAGCGGCAACTCTTGACCCAGCACAACAGCCGGAGTCTCAAACAGACCCTGGAGGCATTGCATAACTTTATAATAAAAAAGATTGATGTGAAAAAGTGTTTTTGTCACTCAGTATAGCTAAGGGAGAAAAATCCGATGACAGAGGAGGTGCAGTTTGCCATTGTCTGGTGGGACTCACAGAGCCATGTGCCTGGTGAACATCTGGCCTCAAGGCTGTTGTGGGGATGCAGGAGGGAGCAGGAGGGGAGTGAAATGAGGCAGCAGGATAAGGCTTTGTCTGAAGACTTTGAAGTACAGGTGTACATAATGCTGAAAAAGCAGAATGAAGGTAACCTATTTTGTGGCTTTTTGATGTCTAACTTAGCTACCAGTTCTGGTAACAGCTTTGTCAGTAGCTGTCTAACAACAGAAGATGTGTTGTTCTTGCTGTCCTGCTCGTGCTCTTGCTGGGAAGAGGGCTTGCTCTGACCATGCTGGCGGAAAAGCAGAGACCCCCATCTCACCCAGTGACCCCCAGCACCAGCCTCAGAAGCCAGGGCTGAGTGAGAGCCTTTCTTTCAGCAACAGACTTCGTGTCTCACAGACCTCCTGCTTAGAAGTGCCCCAAAAGGCTGAGCTTCAGCTGGATGGCCAGAGGGATGGTTTAGCTGTGGGCTTGCCAGTGTTTGCTGGGGGAACAGCTCTGCTGGTGCTGAGCTCTGCTGTGGCAACAGGCTCTGCCCTGCTGACCTGGCAAGTGGGGTGGACGCAGCTTTCACAGGCCTTGTCCTCCTGTTCCCATCATTGGCCACATACCTGGGCACCTGAGGCCAGGGGGTGCAGAGTCCTGGTTTTGTTTGGCTCAGTACCACTCCATTCCATCCTCTTGTTTTTGTCCTGGCTCATTCCTTGGCTCCTCTAAGATGTAACTTGGCAGGAGCACAATGCCCAGTGCACACACTTGGCAGCCCAGCTCTTGCTCCATGGCTTGAGGGTTGCTAAATGAATGATGCAACTGACTTCTGAATCCAGGCCTCTCTTGCATATTAAGTTACTGTTGCCTCCTCAATATGTTTTTCTGTGCTACAGGCAAGTCCCTCTGGTCTTTCTTTCTGCTTTAGTGAGGATTATCTGCCCCATATAAAAAGCCTACCAGAGCTGTCCAACATTTGGGCTGGTCCCAAAGAAACTTAAGGACCCGCAGGGCACTGTTTAAAAAGTATAAAACAATGTCTTTCTGTGCTATCCTCCACAAAAACTGCTGCTGACCAGCTGACTTGTACTCCAGGCAGTCACCCTGCAGCCTCAGCTCTCCCACTCCTCCTCAGCAGGACATGTAACACGCCAGGCTGTGGCCAGCAACGCCTCATTTGTCCATAGCTGGAGGCGAGCGTGCAGCTCTGCTCTGTGCCTGCCCCGGGAATGGGTGGATGCCGGGAGCCCCCCTGGCAGAGTCTCCTCCTCCACTCGTTCGAGGCTTGCGAGCACGAGATTGCTGTAATATTGAGCAAGGTTTTCCAACACATGCTTTTCTCTGGCAAATCGCCACCCACAGTGCCGTGTGCCAACATAGCACTTTGACTTAAAGAGGGAAAACTGCCAGATAAATGTTTTAGTTGCAGGCCTGTTTCATTGTTGAATTCTAAAATCTTGGCGACAGCCTTTGCCAGTGGATGGGGAAGCAGCCTTGCTGTCAATGCTGGTGAATAGGGACTAAAGCAAATGTGTTCAGGGATGACATTTGGTGGACATCACCCGCCAGCTGATTATGTTCTGTTCCCTGTTTCTGCACCAAAGGCATGCAGAGTGGATCAGGGACAATGGAGTGAGGCACCCTTTAATTGTCCAGTGGTCAGCAAGCAACAAGATTTCTTGTGATTTTGAGGAATATAGCGGTGATCTGGGGGCACTTTCTGAGCCTGCAGATTGCTTGCTCAGTGAGATCCTGGTCTTTGATGGTTAGGGGGATACGTCCCTGGGATCGAGCAGCACTTCCCCAGAACAGAGCAGTACTAGGCTAAGGAAAATTTTGATTGCATTTGAGTTCCTGGAACAGGAGTGGAACAGAGCTCTGCTCCCTCTGTGCCATGCTGGAACCCACCTGCTGGGCTATTGCCATTCCTGGGCTCTGTTAGCCACATGCAGCCTCTCCAGCTACCATGGGCACAGAGAAAATGGGGAGTGGGTGCACAATCCAGGCACAAGTTCATCAGCAGATCCTTCTGCAACAACAAGGATTAGTCCTACTCTGCTTCCCTCTGCCTGGATCTACAGGCACAGAGATGTCAGAACAATGTGTGCTCTTCTGCCCCAGACCCAGAGAACCAGACATTAGCAAAATGTCAGAGTTAAGCAATAGGAAGGAAAAGGCTGGACTTCCCTGTGAAAGCACTACTTACAATAGAAAAAACTACAGTAATTGTTGTTTTCTAAAGAAACCCTTGTTTGCATGGCCTGTGTCTTCCAGGGTAGCCACCTACACAGCTTTTCTTCATCAGGGATCATTTATTTTGTTTTCAGATCATTGTCTACACTAATTGTCTTAAACAAGAGTAACTTCCTTTCTCTTTATTCCCTAGTGGTCTTGATAGGTTTTAATTACCTTTAGGTGGTTCCCCGTATAATTGCACATCAAGTTCATTAATGATCACAATATGTTCACCTAATAGGTTTCCATTAAAATCCAATGGGTTCCCATCAAAATGAGTAATGGGAACTGACAGAAAACTCACTAAAATCCCAGTGTCTTTAGTTACAGTGAATCAAACAATGTGTCTATTAAGAAAGATAAAAACAAATGTCAAGGCACAAAAAATCATCTCACAAACTGATAAATTTATATGTACAGAGTTCTGCAGAAACTGAGGCTGCAGCAAAAGGCTCTCAGTGCTTTAGGTCCAGTTAAGCAGTGAAGTTTTGCCACCTTGACCATATCATTGAAGTTCAGTTAAATGAGCAGGAGAGAAAAAGCTAACTTCATTCCAATGCATTGCAGTTTTGGAGGAGCAGAGAAGTCTGGGTCCCTCGGTTCAGTCCTTGTCACAGCTGCTCCCCACGGCTGCCGGGGAGCGCCGGAGAGCGCACAGGGCTGGGGTGCTGGGAGTGAGGAGCGAGAGCAGGCGAGAGGCAGCTGGGGTGAAGAGGGCAAGGTCAGAGTGCATGGATGGAGCCGTTGTGGGCCCTCCTACCCCTGCACCTTCCGCTACAAGCAGGTCCTGCCTCTCTCATTTGCTCCATCCCCTCTCACTTTCCCTAACTTCCAGCTGCAATAACCTCCTGAGGCCCCGCAGCAAACTGGAGGAGCTATTTTTCCATTCTGCTCTCTTGACCCTTGATCTCTTCAGTGACTGGCAGCCCAGGTGCTTTCCAGGGACTTTGGAAAGGAGAGGTCATTCCTCCATTTTAACCAGGAATGTCTGGAGGCTGTGAGGTGATGTCAGCCCTGGGGCTGTTCGTATCCTCTCATTCCATCTGGATCTTATAGGCTAAGAGCATCTTTGAGCTGACAGAGTGCCCAGGACAAACCTTTTCATCTGTACATGAGCTGCCCCTGCAGTGCTGAGCTCCATTGAGTGGTTCTGCTGCTACAGCAAGCAGGACTTAGGAGAAAAAATCAAACTGCTCTAAATTCCAGTAAGCAAATCTGTGACTCTTCATGGCAACTCCACATTATTCCCAGGTTGTTTGCTATTTTCTCTGTTCCTCCTTCCCTGCTGCCTTCATTATCATGCTGAATATCACCAGGGCAGCATGACAAGAATCTAGAGAGACACATTATTAGGACAGCTGTGTTCATACCTCTGAACTGCAGCGTTTGTTAACAATTCTGAGCTTGAAGAGGGGGAGGATGGCAAAATCTGCTTTTCCAAATTAGAAAGATGTATTTTAACAGTGTGTCTGAGTGAGTTACATACTCCAATGGCTAATAGTGACCACTCAGGGACTTCCCTATTGCTCTGGCACATAGAAGGCCCCTTGGAGTGGCACTTGGCAGGGGAGTGTCAGATGTGCCCCTGCAGAGCATCTGCAGTGTGACCCTTGCCTGCTCTTTGCACTGCAGATTCCTGTGCCCAGGCAGCCCTGGCCCCACACGGCAGTGACAGGGCATCGTAGAGCTCTGTGTCCTCAGGGGCAGGACAGTGACTGGAGTGGCTGGAACTTCAGGCAGGGATGTCCAAGGCTGGGATGTGGACACTTTGATGGGACGTTATGTGACATGCCAAAGGACTCGCTTTGTGATGAGTACAGCTTTCCTTTTGTTGCCACAGAGGTTGTCTGCCTTTTAAAGTTAGTTTGCAGGGCTGGTGTGAGTGCAGAGGACAGCTTCGGTCTGGGATCAGACTGCCTCACTCTGGCCCTCAAGGGACATCGGCTGCATCACCTTGAGAAGCAGAGCTTGGGACAGGAAATCTGGGCATTACTTTTCCTCTTTTAATTCCCTTGTGTGTCTAAGGTAGGAACGCAGAGCTGCCGGACACAGACCTTTCCTTTCCTGTTCCAGCCAAGTGCCAGCAGCCTTTCAGGGGTTCCCAATACCCGCAGCAGGAGACAGAAAGTGAACGGAACTGGCTCCCTGCCACTGAAAAGCTTTTGTGCCTGTTTCAGGCAGCTTCCTATAGTTCCCTCGGTGCCAAGAGGGGAACCAGAGGAAGTTCCTACAGACAGAAATGTGTTATTACTATTTCCTGTTTTGAAAAGCCACCAATGCAACAAATCTTAGCGGTTTCATTTGTTTATGTCAAATGAACTAAGAAACTTAATTTTTTTTTGTCATGTGTAATTAACTTACAATTTTTCTCTGCAGTTGCTGGAGGTAATTTAGTATTTTAATTAGCTCTAAGCTACAAACATATGCCTGACCTTAGAAAGAATAAAAAACCTGTTTTCTGGCACTTATAAGTAAATAAAATAGTCCTCTTCTATTCTTGCCACCATCTTTTATTTAGCACTGCCAAAAGGTACCAGAATGTCAGCCTTGGAGATTGATTCTCCTTCCTAGCCCGGAGACTATGTGTGTTCCTGAGGAGCCAAGTGCTGTTGCTGAAGTGCAGTAGGTTCCTGTGCCATGCTGACCTTATCTGCTTGTTACATTCAGTCACAGCTAAATAAGCATCTGCAAGAGAATGCAGTGAGGGTGGGACATGGAGGGCAGCCTGAGGTTTGCAGAGCTGTCTTCTCCCCTCCTCATTCCTTCTTTTTCCGTGCCCTTCCTTCATTCTGTGGCTGCAGATGTTTTCAAGCCATCCTGATTGCACTGGTCTCCAGTTGGTCACATTTTTTGTTGACTGGCTTTTTTTTTTTCTTTCCAGGAACACATGTGCTTTGCTTTCTCTCCAATTCTGTCACTTTTTATTAACTCGGACAAAACGTAGCGAAGCAAACACCTCTTTGAAAATACTTTCAGTCATTTGATATGATACTGTCTGAGAAATGCTGAAACCATTCCAGGGCTCCAAGAGAGCAGACTGTGGTGGTGTCAAGGAGAGTTTTCCAGCACGTGCAGCTGGGAGCACAGCTCCTGTTACAGCCTGTCAAGGCTGGTGTGTCCAGCCCCGCTCTGCTCATGGCCGCTGCCACTCGGTGTTCCAGCAGGGATCTGCCGAGCAGCGCCTGCTGCCGCCTTTCAGGCCATGGGACAAGGTGTGCACATCACCCAGTTGCTTGCCCAGCCTGGCTTCCTGATAATCCCTATCCCATTCAAGCCATCTCATCTCAGCTTGCATGCGGTGTTATATACATTTGAAACACTGATATGGGCCAGACAGTGAGCAGCTCCACGGTGTCCCTGCTAAAGCTGGGATCAGAGCACCGGTGCGAGTGTGTGGGTCCAGCTGACCTCAGAGCAGTCCAGCTCATTTACATCAGCTGAGAGTCTGGAGTACTTGGGGTACATGGGCTTGGCTTCAGAGCTGAGGAATGGAGACATGGAGATCTGGACCTGCAGGATTTGTGGTTTCAGTGAACATGAGGCACCTCCTGGCTGTGACAGGAATTGTGAGTGCTCAGCACTTCTTAAAACCAGACCAGGTATCTGACTTAACACACCCAGTTACACAGGTGTGTGTCCTGCTCTGTGGGGAACTGCACTCAGCTTTGGCATGGCTGAAGAGACACAAAATATTTAACATTAGGAAGAATATTGCTTTGTCAAGAGAGACCACTTTGCAGC
Organism: Hirundo rustica; assembly: GCF_015227805.2. Classification (NCBI taxonomy): domain Eukaryota; kingdom Metazoa; phylum Chordata; class Aves; order Passeriformes; family Hirundinidae; genus Hirundo; species Hirundo rustica. The sequence goes on along the minus strand of NC_053469.1, from coordinate 1,141,117 downwards.
ACAGGCCAAACTAGGTAGGCGTGAAAACCACACACAGGAAGGCTGAGCTGTGCTGCAGAGCCTGACTTCTCCTGATGCTGCACGAGAAGGGAAAGCTGTACAACATGTGTGTGGAGCCTCAGCTCTGCTCCTTTTTTTATGGAAAAGCTCAGGTGTTGTCCAAGATCAGATGTGAGATGTTGTTTGATACATATGACTGCCAGACCAGAGAGGAAAGAGTATGTTTTCATATTAACAGTTCTTGGCAAGCTCCAGATTTTTCAGCTTCTCATAGTTTGCAGAAGTGCCAAGAACGGAGGCAAACAAAGGGTGAAAAATATTTCATTCATCCCGTGAACACTGAGTTCAGGGACACCCGTTATTAATTGAGTCAAGTTCAGAGCTCTGGATCCAACCCTGGGCAGGAATGCTCTCTTTTGAGACCTGCCGCCTTTGGATCTTTGAAAAGAAGGAGAGTGCTTTCTGCATGTGAAAGCAGTAAGTGGGATGGAGCAAATGCAGGGACAATTTAGTGAAACTCTGCTTTCTTGTCAAATTGAGCAGAAGATGTAAGTTTGTACATAGCAGAACTGAAAGGCACTTGTACTCTGGAAAAGAGTTCATCAATTTCCTTGTGCTCCACACCCTCTCTATAATGTCCGCAGCAGAGAACTCCTTTTTATTGCCAAGGGAGACATATGCCCAAGGAAAGTTTTAAGGAATCTTAGCTACCTCCTGAATCTTCATTAACCTTCCCCCATTTCAGCAATATGGTAGTTTTCAGTACTGTGACAAGTCTTGCAGAGAGACAATGTTCTGCAAAGCAGGAGTCTTACGATAACAAAAAAAGGAGTCTTCTTTATACAGATCATACATTGAATTCGGGGGTCAGAAACTTACCAGGGCAAAAAAAAAGTATTTGGCATCTCCGTTTGGATTGTCTCATTACTCTTGTAGAATACTGAACTTACAAACACCCGGTGGTTCTGGGTACCCAAACCTGGCTGCTCAGGCACGAATTGCCCCGCGCTGCAGGGTCAGAGGAACCCGCAGTGTGGGCAGCACCCTGGGCAGCACCATTGGCTCTTCGATGTGGGAATTCGGGGCGAGGGCACCACAGGCTTAAGCAACGCTTTCCATTGTTGTGGTAACATCCAGCAATACAAGAGCTTTGTTTGGCTTGAAAGGCACAGGTGCAAACTGATGGGGATTTCATACCTTTGTGAGCAAAATACTTCTTCCTCTTCCAGCCTTGATATATCAGAGTTCCAGCTTTCAAAAGCAAAAGGTATCAACAAGCACGAACTGCACCCAGGCACAGGAGAAGTGGCTTTGCTGAGCAGTGTGTTTCAGTGGAGTGATTTAGGGAATCTCTCTATGTGCAGCTTGTGAACTCTGGCTGAGGTTACGGAACTGCTGCGTGAATGTTTCAAAGTATGTTGTTCTACGTGTCATGTATCTTTCAGATCAAGCATAATGGAGGTCCCTTATGTGTGAATAGGTCCCACTAATATGACAAAAAGGACGGTTGCAGCCTAGGAAATGCCTCAGATGATTCCGTCTGAGAGCTGGAAGAACAGGAGAGCCAAACAGGGTGTAATGCTGGCCTTAAATACAGCAGAATCTGAGAAGTTAAGGAAGAATTCACACTCCCTCCTGCACAGAGGAAGCATGATAAGCAACACAGTGAAGATATCATGCTTTCATCTGATGGAGAATGGTGTGTCCTTTATGACCCTTGGAACAGCCACATTAAAGGATAACATTTGCATAGGAGAGGAAGAAAGAACTAAAGATATTTCACTGTCCTTTGGAATGAAGATCTATTTTCTGCTGTCTCCAAACACTGTTTCTCAAGCATGCCTTCTGATGGCTTTCAACAAGCCACCGAGTTATTTTACACACTTAAAAAGCATTCCTGATGGCCACTTTTCAGTTGCACACATCATTTTTGAGTTGATTTAGTTTCTGCAGGCTCATGGTAGGCTGCCATGGGCACAGAGAGCTTCAAGTAGCAAGGTGTTGAAGAAGCAGACTGGTTTCTCTGAAGGAAGCACAGTGCTTGAAGTACTTCAGTTCTGAAAGCCTCTCTTATCCGGTGGTACGTACTGCTGGGAGTAATCAGCAGAGCTAATAGCATATGCACACAGAAAGATTTTGCCGGAGTTTCCCTGTGCCCGTGTAAATCCAGGTCCAGCTGATAACAGAGCACACTACATGGAATGAGCTCCCCGGGTGCAAATGGTAAAATGGGTGTTCCCAGCACAGGTGACACTCACACAGAGTGAAGGCGAGCACACACATTCAGGGCTCTTTGGAGAGCCCCTCTCCAGAAAACAGATCTATCTGATTTCCATTATGGGAAGGATACCAGGTGGCAAGAGCTCAGCTGGTCACTAGAGAATGACCAGTATGCACAGGCAGCATGTCTGTGCAGTGTGCAGGAATGCAGCCGGGACATTCAGTTTGGGATGCCAGCTCTGGGAACGGGCACTTCCCAGGCAGAGCAGTGTGGTGCAAGGCTGTGCAGCGCAGAGCCATCTCTGAGCGTGTTCACACGGGAGCTGCAGCTCCCCCTCTGTGGAACCTGTTCTTTGTGCCCTGCTGGGGCTCAGCGAGGGCAGACCCAGCCGAGGAGCTGGGTAAACACCGGGGCTGAGCACCACCATGCTCTGAGTGCAGCAGCTGCACAGAACTGGGCTGCTTAAATCCTGCCCAGCACTCCTGCCACCGAGCCCACTTAGTCACTGCAGTGACTGCAGTGTAGGCAAGCCCCATTAGAAGTAATGCATAAAGGTTAATGAAATACTTGTAGCTATTTTAATAAGTGATTAATCTTTTATTACATACTGTTACACAGTCCAGCAGAGCAATAGATTGCTTTTAATTGTAGCTTATCATTATCTATGGTAACTTGCACTGATGCGCTGGTAACCATTTTGAACGCATGCTGCTTATATATCTAACAGGCCGACCACTCCAGTTCATTATTTATTAATGCCTTTTGAGCAGTGTAAAACTGGGACTGTAACATGAAGCATAATCAGGGCAGGTTTGCAAAGTATCTGTGACATTGTGGGACTGGCTGGGGGTGCCTGGAAAGATAGAGTGCTTGGTAAGGACTCACACAGGTGGCTGCAGAGGAGTGTGAGCAGTGGGGCTGGGGGCATTGTAGCACTTGGGGAAATCAGGAACGCTGCCACGCTTTTGTGGGAAATTCCAGCTCAACCCCATGTGTCTTTCCTTGCAGGAACCCCTAAATGAACAGCTAACTTGGGTCAGCCCTAACAGACAGTGGCCTAACTTCAAACCCTACTGTAGGCATCTGTCTTAGGCTACTGCTGGAGTTGGGACACTGGCTTGAACCTCTGCTGTGCTACACACAGCTCTGTACCTCTGCCAAAACCTGCCAGTGCAATACGTGCGTATCTGTCGAGGCTCCTGCAAGCGTCCTGCAGGGTCTCTGTCACGGTGTGCTGCGTGTTTCCAACTGCAGTGGCAGTTCAAGGATGTGTGACAGAAGGAGCCCATTCGCCAGTGCCACAAGGGACTCTCCCTTATGCTCAGGGTTGGATGCAGGCTCCCACTCTTCTGCTTACAGTGGTGCCTGAAATTTGCCTAGCAGCTCCTTTGGTTTTGAAATGTAGATCAGTGATTTGGGTTTGCACACTGCCTGGGGTTTGTGTGGCTGTTCTTGCAGTATGAGCATGTGTGTTCGAACTGTTTTCAGGTCTCTGTGCACAGAGAGCAGTTCCTCTCATTGTTAGCTCTGCTTAAATAAAAGCTATAGTGAAGAAACCTCTGAGCATGAGTCACTATCCCACTCTCTGGGTCTTGAAGTTACTTCTTAGAAAATGAAGTGGGGAGATACTGTTGCATCCCTCTGATAATTGTCGGCAAAGAGGGTGATGTGAGTAATGATCTAATTTTATCACCTTGTGGTTTGAAGAGGCATCAGACTGGTTGCAGGCCTGCAGCTAGAGTCGGCTGGCAGAGGCATCTGATGCAGCCTGAGGCAAGAGGGAAAACGACATGAAGGGGACACTCATTTCAGGGTGCTTATTGATCCAGTGGGGAAATGCTGGGCATTCCAGGGCCAAGCAGTCTGGTGACTCTGATCTCACTGGGCTTCAATAAACACCAAAGTGGTCATTAACTCCTAGGAAAATTCCCAGTTTTCAGAGCTCGGTGTTGCTCTGAGTGATTCCTCTCCCTGTGTGACCCCGTGGATACATGGATGGCTGTCTCACACCGATTCCCCTTCCCAGTTATTCTCCAGCTTTGGTATTGTACCTGGCTGGATGGGCTGGAATTTGCCAAATGATCCTTAAAATCATTGAAGAAATGGCACAAAGGGCAGGATTTGTGCCAGTTTATCCATCAGGATTACTTCCATGTGTTTGTTCCAAGCCCAGTTTCTGCTACTTTGCAAATTGCAAGGGGTTTTGAAGATGAAGATTCCTATGGAGTGGGTAGCCCTCACCCTGTTGAAGTGTCTGTTTTAATGGCAAAAATTTTCTTGAAATAGCAACATCAGTGGGCAGAAAAATGTACAAGAGGTTTGGTTTGCCACAGCTTTCCTGCGGAACGAGGATGTGAGTCATCTGTAAATAAAGTATTTATAGGGACACTCACCTTGGGGCAAATGTACTGCCTAAGGATGCTGAGTTGGGACAGGTGGGGACAGCAGAGTGAGGAACAGAGACGCTGGAACCTGCACAACCAAATTACAGCTCTGCTTTAAGAGCAGCATTGCTAACACATTCTTTTTCCTTCAGACTGACTCCAGGCCACACAACCCTTCTGCTTCTGCAGCAGTTTGATGAGCGTGTTTGTTACTTATCCCATTGCAGTGTGTTCTTTTTCCTTATGTCATCCTGCAATTTACTGCTTTTGAGAAACCACAGACTGATGTGGTGCTAAAAACAAGGGCAACACCTTGGATGACAGGAGTGTGCCAAGAAAAAATTTCCTTTTTTCTGGAGCTGGAGAGAAAGCAGCTGCAGTTCAGCAGGCAAAGAGCACTTTAGATCGAGGGGAATAAAATGTAAAACAAGTTTTTGTTATTTCAGGATCATGGACTCAGTCCTAGACCTTGTCTGAACATCTGCTGAGTCCTGAAATTATCCTAGGAAGCCTTTCCTGTTGATCTTGGGTGCCATCAGGCAGTCCTCACAGTTACCCCAAACATCTTTGTTTAATATTTCATTCAATATCTGTAGATAGGTCTCATTTTCATGCTGGAAGGTGCCACATGGAGGACAAAAAATGGAAGCACACACAGAGAAAATGACCTCTCAAACATGCCCCCACCACTCTTCTCAGTTGGGCCTTAGGGTTTAGGTGCAAATGAGAAGCACCAGTGTCTCGCAACCCCCTCCAAGTAACATTAAGTATCAATAATGGAAGTGCTTACAGATACCCTGTACAATTCAACCCTTATCTTTTATTTATAGCTGACAAAGCTCAGAGAAGGAAAAAATATCATCATACTTTAAATAATAGAAGGTAGCGGTATTAAAACTACCCAGGCAGTTACAGTAGTTGCAGAAATGTCTCCCAGCAGACCTGAGTGTGTGTACACCAACTGCATTTTTAATTTTTAAAACATATTTCTTTCAAAATTATTCAGCAGTACAAGAAAGCCACTTTTATGGGGTGATAAATTACTGTAATAAAGTGTCTTTTGTCCAAACATACAGACAGAAAGCCATTGCAGGCAGCAGAGACAGGCGTTAGCCCCCAGAGAGCCCAGACCCATAAGCAGAGGAGCACGTTGATTTGTCTCACGTTTTTAATTACTTTTAGAGCATTCTATCTGGTTTTTAACTGTAGCTTTGCTCTCAGTTAACATTTATATGGAGGTTTGATTTCTCTCTGAGTTTTGAATGCAGTGTTAAACCTTTGCACTGGTTCTGGGGAGCTCTGCTGCCCCTTCCCTGCAGCCCAAGATAAATGATACGGTACCTGTCATTTACATGCAATTAGAAATACTTTGATAAGATTTATATTCCTTTGAAACTTTAGAAACTTCTTGCAAGTATTAACTGCAAAAGGAATCACGAGTGCTAATTAGGGGTCTGATCAAGCTCCCTTCAGGCCAGTGTGTTTTTATCACAGCTATGTCCATCACTGTAGCAGGCTGCTGGGCATTGCAGATGCAGATGGAGCCACTCGGGTCTCAGTGGACTTAGCGCCAGTGGACACAGGACTTTTCCTTGTCCCTCTGAACAGGGGTGTCCATCTCACACTCTTTGCATCGCCCTTAATCGCCAGCATTGTTACTTTGTAAACCCAAGCAGAGTATCTTTAACCCCAGTCCTATATATCCCTTATCCATGTTCTGCGCGTAATTCTTGCCCCCAAAGCTATGGCGTTTGAACTTCACAGAATAAAGTACATTTAATTGGACCTATTATTTTCTTGCGGAGGCAAAGCCTTTCAGATCAGGCTTCAGCCTCTCTGTGCCAATGAAAATACACATGCCTAATTATTTCCATTTTTCAAAGAACCTCAAAGGCAGCTGATGAAAGGAACCTTTGCAAAAGCTCACAGCAAACAGAGTGAAGTCACCTAATGTGCAGCGAGAGGAAGCAGTGATCTCCTCCTGCGTGCACGGGGCCAGCGACGCTCCGCAGTGCCTTGAAAGAGGGTGTCTCGCTGCTGCTTTGGAAAGGAAGATTGCTGGGAAATGGCTGAATTCATGTCGCCAAAGAGGGTTTTTTTGGAGTTCAGAGCTTTTAGGGCATCAAGTCTTTTGAGACAGGACAAAATGTTTTACCCTGCTGCTGACACCTGCGCTCAAAAGAGGCACAGTCCACTGCCCAGATTATTTAGGTGTGTTTCTTCCTCAATTTGAGAACAATTCTCCTCAATTGTAATTTTTATCCTAAGGTCTTTGCCTTCAATGACAATGTATTTTCCTTCTCTGGGTGTTGTGTACATAGTAAGAATTTTCTGTTGTCCTGAAAGGCTCATGGTTTAACGAGCAGCTCTGTTGTCAGCAGAGGGTTGGTGTGAGCAGAGATTCTGCAGAGTTCCTCCCTCTTGTCCCAGTATTGCCCAGTGCAGCCCAGCAGCCCCAGACCACCCTCCCCAGGCAGTCCCAGGGTCTGTTACCCTCAGCTGGTGTCTGTTGGCCTTGGCATGGGTGGGAGCTGAGACTCTGTCCTTTTCTCTTTAGGGGCCAGGTGCTGTAACCTTAAAAGGAAACACAAGGTTCCTCCACTTAACAGAGGCTGAAATCCATTCCCTATAATTTTTATCCTACTCCATTTTTAACATACTCCTGTCCCTCAAGCATGGCAGTTACTGGGCCACGGTCTGACCCAGGCAAGTTCCCAAGCCCTTCCCTGTTTGCATGGGCTGGAGGTGGGTCAGACACACGCGCACACACAAACACGGGCAGAGGAGCCCTCTCGGCTCTCCCCCTCCTGAGCCGTGGATTGAGTGCCCTGATTGTCCGCATCGCGCTGTCACTGATCAGTGAGCTGGGAAATCAGCCTGACAAGGCAGTGCCGGTGCTCCGAGGAGTCCCGGCCCTGGCAGCTCAGGGCTCCCTGTGTGCCGTGCCCACCAGCGTCTGTCCCTGGCCATCCCCTCCTGCAAAGGGAGCGCCTTCCCCCGGCCTGGAGGGCAGGAACACCATCCTCCCTCCTTCCCCTGGGAGAGCTGGAGGCCTTGCTCCACACCTCCCAGCAGTGGGAGTGTGCCCCAGCCAGGAGGATGGGCATGGAGTGGGATCCCGCGGAGCGCTGGACTGCTGCCCGGCTCAGGAGGGAGAAGGGAGCAGCTGGGAACTCAGGCTCCTCATGCATTTTTTCATACAAATCAGAGGAAGAGCAGCTCCTGTTCAGCTCTCCACGGACACCAGTTTGCTCCACTTGTCTTCTGCTGGTGTTACTTGTAGCTGCTCTCTCTCTCTTTGGCTGTCAATGGAAGATTGATGCAGCCAGAAAGCTTTTGTCCCCCATCCCTCAAGGAGAGTATTTATTATGAATTTATCAGCCTTGGAGAGCTTTATTTAGGCCCAGACAAAGAGGCTTGTAACAACAGGACTTACTTGAAACAAAGACTGAACTTAAATTAAAATCATTATGGTTTTTTTTTGCTCAGTGTGCATTTGCTCATTTACTCAACTTTTACTGACTTTGCCTTGTCTATCAGAGGACTTTTTTTCATCTGGACTTAAGCCCAGCTGGACTTAAGCACATGCTCAGAGCTAAATATGAGTTAAATTACTGTGCTGAATCAGGGCTTTTCTTCTTTCTGAGTTATTTTGCTGTGAATGCATTTTTGGCGCACATGAATATCAACTGTAGCTGTTATGCTAATAAAGTTGAACCTCCTGATTTTAATATTCTATATTTCTTTTCATTCTACATGGAGACGGTGATGACTTCTTTTGTATCTGAGATTTACATGCAGTCCCATATTTTAACAGTGACACATAATTTACATGTGATTAGATCAAAGTATTTACTTCCACGAGTTTTAAAACAACAAAATCTGATATTGAATATGCCTATTTTCCACACCTTTTAAGTGAATGTGGAATAGAAATAGCAGCTTGAAGCAGCAGAAATTTCAAGAGATCTGAGTTTAAGAGAGAAATTTCACTGCAGTCTCCTTCTTTCAACTGCTGCTGTCATGGCTGGGGAGTGAAAGCGGCAATGTTTTAGAAATGTTTCATGAAATATTTTATAAGTGCAGTTTAAATTATTTTTAAATTGGGTAACCTGCCAAAGCTTTACATTGTTAACAGAGAAGGAGAAATTACTGCAGAACGGAGTGGTGCGCTCGGGAATGGAAAAGCAATTCCTGCCGGGAACCCACTGTGCTTCCCGGAGGGTGTACTCCAGCATCTCCTGGCTGTGTCCAGAAGCAGCCCTGCCTAGAAAAGATAAGCACGTGTTCCAAGTGGCACGGGAAATCTGCAAGGTAATGAACTCAGCCCACCCGCCCTCCCAAACCGAGTCCACATTCCTTTGGCAGAATTACTGCTGAGCGATGGGTGTCTCGTGCTGTCCATTTCCCATCAATTCAACTGCAGAAGTTCAGCATTCCTGAACCTGCTTTTTCTGACTCTCTGTACTTAGGCCCTCCTTCTGCCGGGTGGGTGAATTGTCCTGGTGGCTTGTATCAAGTCCTCGGTGTGCCTTCCGTTTGATGCTGGCCGACGAGTCCCGCAGGGATCGCGAGTGGGTGCGCTGGGACCCTCCCCATCACCCCTGAGCTGGGCACAGCTCCGCCTCGTTCCAGCTGCGGGGCTGCAGAGCTCACCGGCTGCCCTGCAGCCTCCTTTTTGGCTGGGACAGAGCTGGGCAGAGCTCAGCCATGCCACCTGCTTCCCGAGCCCTGTCTGTGCCGGGAGCCGTGCAAGCAGCCCCTGTCAGCACCTCAGGCGCTCGCTGCCGGGGGCTGGAGGGCTGTCCTGCACACTCAGCTGCTCAGCAGGATTGTCTGAGCGGTGTCAGGCCCTCGCAGGAGCAACCCTTCCTTGTTTTGGCACAGCTCGGGTCTGTGGACACATGCAGGACTCCGCACACCTTGTGCAGACCTGAGCCGTGCCAGGCTGGGCCGGGATTGACTTTGAACACTGAGCGAGCCCTAATTCGTCTGTCTTACAATTCCTCTCCTAACACAAGGGAATCGTCTCTCTCCACTGTCTGTCCGGGCACAAAGAGCAGATAATTAATTCTCTGGGGTAGGGATGAGGCTCTGGGGAGGCTCCAGACGCAGAGTCCTGCCCTTGGAGAAGCAGGAACAGCTGCACTGGCCCCCCTGGTTGGGGATTTTTTTTTTCAGCTTACCCAGATAATAAGATCCCTTCTCCTCTTAACCTCTTACCTAGAGTGCAATTAGGGGTAAACTGAGCCGGCTGCTCTGTAAAGAAAGATGTGTCCTTAACCTGGTAAGAACAACTCCTTAATTATTAAGCCAGCAATGGGAAGAGTGGTCTGAGTCTGTCTGAGCCAGGTGAGCAGGGGAGCCTTTGAGACTCACCCGGCTCAGTGTGAATGCCACACAGTGCTTTGATGAGATTTCATCTGCTCAACAGGCTCTGTGAAGCAACAAGCTCAGCGAAACAAGTCCTGGCCAGAGCACAGAACCCAGCCCTCCCTGCATATCTGCTCCCAGACCGCATTAGCGCAGTCCGTGCTGGTGCCCACAGCCTGCCAGCAGGGCCACATGTCCTGGCCTGGTGTCAGGGCCACACGTCCTGCCCTGCCCAGGGCTGCTGGTGTGAGCATGTTCCACCCTCTGCGTGTGCATGGTCATGCTGGTTAACCAAATCCAGCAGTCTCTTTGGTGTTCTCGAGGGAGCAGGCACAGTTAAATGGATCACAGGACACTTCCCACCTCTATTATCTGATTTCCCCTGAATGCATTTGTTCAGGCTCTGCTGCTGTTGTTTGGTGACAGCTGTGCTCACCGAACCATTTTCTAAAAGCAGAGTGCATCCAGTTAACCACTTCACCTTGTACAGCAGTGCTGAGGCTTGGGCCGGGAGCTGCCTTGGTGGGAATTACTGTGGGAGCACAGGGTAATGCTAGTGCTGAGGGATCAGATGGACCTGGCAGCACCATCATTCCAGTGCTGCAGTCCTGGGGTCTTTCTGTGCAGGCCTTTTGTGAGTTTTCTTTTTTTTCCCCACAGGCAAGTAGCAGACAAGATAAGCTGCTACTGCAGCAGATGACTTACATAAATGTTAATGAGCATCTAATGTGTACATAATTTTCCTGCAAAAGGTGATCAAAGATAGGAGAGTTTTGACAGGCCTCATTCCAGGGAGCAAAGTGAGGCAATCTCAGCCCAGGGGCCAGAGCTCAGCACTGGAAATGGTGCCTCCAAATGCAGCTGCATCCTGGCTCCATTTGCCTGTTTCAGGCTCCCTTTTTAATCTCTGTTTCAGCTGCCTTTCAAGTGAGCAGGGTGTTTTTTTCCCTATGAAAGAAATACTACTCTCTGAGGCTCATTTTTACAGTGTGTTGCTGCTAAAGCAGCACCAGCCGATTCCCATCTCCTGCTGCACCACCCACCTGCCTGGATGCCGTGAGGACCAGCAGCACGTGGGAACACATGTGTCCCTGTTCATGCCATTCCTTCCCTCCTGAGGCAAGCTGGGTGGCTGAAATGAAGCCCTTTGCTGTCAGACAGAGCACAGGGAGAATGTGAGGCACATCCTTAATTTTTGTGGGGGAGCGAAGGCGTCTTCAGCACGGCATCCAGCTATTCCCACAGACCATCACTGCTTTGTTGTGGGCAGTGTCAGCAAGTCCATGGACTAGTGAGGCTTTGGGCGCTGAGCTCCTCCAGCACATCACAGGGCAGGGTTAATGCCTGGCTTGGCTTCTCTAAACCCTGCTGGTGCCCTGTCTGTTGTGCCTGACTCCTCCCTGCCCACAAGCCTGCTGGAGCACTGAGCTGTCTGGTTACAGATCTTACACCTGATCCGGGTGTCTCCTTTGTGTTCAGTAGAGCCGAGACTTCCCCACACCCACCCGTTGTAAATCCAGAGCTGGGGGCTGAATTGGATGACATTTCAGTTCAGGGCTGCAGCCTTCATGCTGAACTACTCCAGATGATAAATACTGATTGGACTGACATCTGACATTTCTTAGCTGAAAGCAGGGCTTTTCCTCCTGATTTGCTGAGTCCTGGTCCCTGGAAAGAAAGGGGAAGGAAAAGGGACCCTGCTGAGCCCTGCCTGTCCCCTTTGGACACACGAGACTTGGGGCAGGAGTCCCTGAGTCACCCTGGCTGGTACGGATGATTAAAGGGACTCAAATGATTTAAACATCCCATTTCCCATTTCAAGACGTCCATGACCCTGTAAGACGAGATCTGGGAGATTAATTATTGCAGATACTGTTGTCAGCAAATTATGCATCTTTCTCTGTTGTCCCTGATCAGATCATGATAATTACATTTGCGCTTTGAAATGACTGAGGTAGTAATGAGGAGCTCTTGGTCTGCAGTTTGTTTGTGACAGGAAGCTGCCAGCCTGTACAATTGAAGTTTGCATTGCTCTGGTTAGACATGCAGTGCACGTGGTAGCATTTCCCTTCCCAAACCAGGGGGGCATAACTCGTGGCATCAGGTGCAAAACCTGGTTTATGAGCCCATAATTCCCTTTATGGAACATTCTTTCAGGGTGGTTTAGGACTTGCTGGGCTGTGATTATTCCTACCAGTAAACCGGCGTTCCTGGGATGTTCGCTGCAGGCTAATGTCAGAAGAACATTTTATCCCTCAAATAACAGCCTCTACATGGTTTAAAAACTTTTCTCTGTAATGAAAAAATCACAGTGAAAAAAATGAAGCATTAGACCACTTTCTTACCAAAAACACTTGGAACATTTCCACTAAAAACATTCCCTAAGAAAACGAACATTTTCATTCCAGCCCTCTGATAAGCACATTTTGCACTGACAGTACTTCTCATTTCCTACTCACTTTATGACCAGTCCTGGGTCTGACTAATTCCTGTCCATTCCACCTCGCCACTGGTTTCTGGTAAGAAAACAGGCTGATAGATAGGGGAATGGCTATTTTTCTCTCCAGAGGACAGAGGTCTCTTCTTCTTTTCTGTGGTTGTATTTTCACTGCTTTTTATTGAAACACAAAGAGCCTTGAACAGCTCTGCTCTCCTGGAGGCTGACAACTGACTGTGGGGGGACAATGTTACTGCTTCTCCACGGGTAGCTGAGCAGACACCTTGCCACCGGCGCAGGAAGGAGGATCCAGGGGTATGCATGAGCATGGACAACTCAGCCACCTCTGCTGTTAGGGCCGAGATTGAGTTCTGGCAGGAGAGCAGGAATGTATGACTAAAGAGAAGGAAGTTGTATCTGATAAAAGGCCAGACGTGGGAAGAGATGGTGATAGAGAGGGTGCTTGGTGGGCAGACAGCCCCTGCCTCCTCCTGCCTGCCACACAACCCCCTGTGCTCCCTGTGGAAGCAGGGCAGAGCTGCCCCCTCCTCCCCATCTTGTGTGTGGAGGCAGCAGATTGGTTTTCCTCCTGGTGCTTCCTGGAGCAGCTCTCATGTGGCAGCCTGCCTCGTGCAAATGAGCCGAGCTGCAGCTGGGCAACCAAAAGAGGTCCCGGTTTCCTCCGACAGAGCAGATCTGGCTTGCAGGTGGCCTGCACCGAGTGCCAGCGTGCTGGAAACTGCTACCAGGAGCAGGGTGGCAGCCGGAGCTCGCCGGACCTGCCGTAGCGGCTCCGTTACCCGGCGCGTTGGAGCCAGCTCTGCTCCTCTCAGTTCCCAGGCTCCGTGACATATGCTGTCTTAATGCCTCTGGCAAATGGGAATCAGCTTGGCTTTTTCAAAAGCCCTTTCATACAAAGGGCTGACATTTTCTGTGCTTTATTCTGGAGCTGGTTTAGGTTGTTAAAAATTATACCCAGTGGGTAGGAGCTGCCATACCTCCGACTGCTTAGTAGTGTGGCTACTCTGTATTTTATGACTCTCTTTTTTAAAATTTTATGTTGGTGTAAGGAGAGGGGAACATTGTTTTGAAACGAGTCTGTAACGAGATGTTGAAATAGATCTGGAAAAGTGCAAGTGGTAAATACCTGTCTGAAGAACAAACCACGCTGGCACCTCAAGGACAAGGCCTCCAGCTGTTCAGTTATTCCGCCTGGATCACAGGCTCTAGCTGTAATTTCTGTTTCACTAGCTTAATTCTACACTTTTTTTATCCTGGCTTTTGAAAAATGCATATTTATTCTCTCTCTGCCATTCCCCATTAGCTGTAAATGCCTTTCAGTGGGTCACACTCCCAAGTGCACAGTGCTGCATTAGGACACTGAACAGCAGAGAGGGAAGAGAAAGGAAACAGGCACCCAGCATGGACCCAAGTTCACACACAGTGCTGAGCCCGAATGGGGCCAAAAGAGAGAACAGCAGAGCTCTCTTGTCCTGTCTGAACATCAACACACACCAGGTACAGACACACACCCCCAACAGCAACCAGTGCACTGCAGGTCTTCATACTCATCTTCCAACATACCCTGGGAATGCAGGATGTGCTGCCTGCCTCCTCCTTGGATCTTCATCCACTGTCTTTTCTCTCATTTAGTGGAGTAACTCCTCTTCATGTGCCTTGTGGAAGGCTGGTGTGATCATTTTCACAGCAGAGAAACCAAGCAAGGCTGCAGAAAGAGATGTGGTGGGGAAAGTGTGAATGGAACCCTCTAGCAAGTCAGGAGAGGTGTGTTCACAGGGTGTCAAAGGGACATAGCATTGGAGCAGTGGGATTGGGAGGAACTGCATTGGGCTGGGAAGTGGGGTGTGCACTAGAATCAGAATCATTTTTCCCAGGAAGGGGCATTGTTTCAGCCCTGTGACTGCTGGCCAGAGCATGAGCACAGCAGTGACTGATCTCTTGCTCTGTGCCTGTTCCTGGAACATGGTGCAGTGTCAGAGCAGGACTCCTGTTCTGCAGCACCCATTTCAGACTCTCTGATTCCATTTATTGATCACAGACTGCAGCTCTGCCCTTCTGGGCTGAGGGTGACATTGGCCACAGCCTTGCTCCTGGTGCTTAGGCTGGGAGAGCCTGTAAGCAGTGCCAGTCTGAGTGCCTTGTGTGGGAGGGACAGGTTGGGCTGGTGAGTGACTGATGCTGACTCAGATGACTTTGAAAATTTCTTTTCTTGGTCACTTATGCCAATGACTGCTCCCCAAAGTCAAATAAATGCAGAGCTGCCCCAGAGGGACAAGTCAAAGGGGATTTGAACTGTCCTCACTAGTGACTGTATTGTGGAGGACAGCACAGAGTAACCTGGGGGTGGGCTGTGGAGCTGTCTCTGTCCTGAGCACCCACAGCCTCAGCTGAAAACAGTCCTGTCCCTTCCCTGGGCCAGGGAAACTGCCACAGGCTCCTCTAACTCCTTCCCTATCAGGTGTGATGTGGAAAATCCCCTTCCCCTGCTACCTTCATCACAGAGCCCCCCTAATTGTGGCTCCCTGCCACCATGTCCCCTCAGTGTCCCTCTGTCTTGCTTACAGGGAAGCATTCTGTCCCCAAGGGAAGGCAGCTCCTGTCATTAAAGGATTGCATCCTTGGTTTCCTCTTTGCCTAGTTCTTGCATTAGCTCAATCCCATGGGCCATGTAGAGGACCTGAAGCTAGAAAGGGTTGATTTGTCTTGTTCTTGCATAGTCTAATGGCTGTTGCCCATTTATACTGTGCTCTGGAGCTTTAGTGAGTCCACTCCGGTCCATTAGATCACCCCACTGAACTGGAGAAAATGAAACATGCCCTTTCTTTGACAGTGGCTCTGCAAACAGGAAGAAAAGAAGAGAATTAAGCCCTCCCCAGCAGGGAGATTGCTCTAACAATTATTTACTTTGAGCCGGCATATCTATATTCATTTGTTTTGGGTTTGCTTGGTTTTCTTGATGAAGATTACAGGAGACGAGTTTTAGAGGAAAGCAAATTGCTTAATTGCCGTTCAATACTGGGGGTATGTCTTGGCTTTCTGCATTTGCAGAGGTTTTTAATAGAAATACTGAGTTTGGGATGAACGAAATATGATTGAAAGTGTGTGTGTATCTGTGGGTATGTGACTAAGCAGCAGCTTATAATTAAGCACATCATTAAGTGAGTTAGTGAGGAGGGCAGAGTTGCTCCACCAGCCTACTCCTCCCTTTCACAGACACGCACGAGTGTGTATTTGCAAGGCTTTTGTTGCAATTTCCTAATGAACAGTGGGAAAGAAAGCCCCAGTGAGTGTCACAGCCCTACATGGGCACGGGCACACTCAGAGCCAGTGC
The DNA here is from genome assembly GCF_015227805.2 of Hirundo rustica. Lineage (NCBI taxonomy): Eukaryota > Metazoa > Chordata > Aves > Passeriformes > Hirundinidae > Hirundo > Hirundo rustica. The sequence continues at coordinate 1,125,350 of NC_053469.1, read as the reverse complement.
CCAGGTCCCAGCCTGGTCTCGCTGTGGGGTGCAGAGCAAAGCAGGGCAAAGTGAGGAAAGGCAGCATGTGCCAGTCTCGGCTGTGGGAGCTCTCGGCTCCACGAGTCTGACACTGGAGATGAGGCAGAGTTCACTTTTTCCACGCCTGGGTCAGAGCCCAGCTGCCCTCCTGGGTGTCACTCAGCCCTGACTGGTGCTACCTTGCAGTTCTTCTGACGTGACTAAAAATAGGCAGTCCGGGAACCTCCTGAGAGAGCCGGCTTTGCAGGAGTCTCTCACCGAGCTCTGCAGAGCAGCAAGCACTGGGATATTTTTGTTGAAAATCCTCAGATGTAAAGAACTACCTTGGCCTGTGGGTTTGTTCCCTTCAGTGCCCAGAGTAAAACATCTCCTGCCCTAGTCATCCCTGTGTTGCTCGGTACAGTAGGGATCTTGCAGAGCTCCCTTATCTGGGACCACGTGGCAGGTCTTGCAGCTTCAGTTGTTAAGACTTAGCATAGCAGATGAGCATTGGACCAGGGATCCCACTGTCCTGTGGATCGGGAACCCCACTGTCCCATGGCCCTGGGAAGGGCATTGTCAGCACATTCGTCTCCCTGCACAAGGTTTGTGGCTGAACCTCCCTTGGAGCTGCCTCCACCCAATAGATCAGCTCTGCAAAATGCCTAAATACATGCTTTAAAGCTTGATAACAAGGTGATAGGTGTCCTAGAATTACCAAACTGAACCCCCTTAAGTTTATTTTGCCCTGTAAGCTGGAATAGACCCAGAAAATTTCAGCATTTCATAGTGTCATCTTCAGTTTAATATACAAATTACTTAATGTGGACTTGTGACTGCAGGAACACATTGCTGTTTCCTGTCCTGGTCTTAGCAATATTGAATTTCCCCAGCCCTACCAGGGCTCAGCTCCTCATGCCAATCACAGAGATTGGTCATTAAAAATGGGAGACAAGAAAACAAGGAGCTGTTCCTGTAAGCCGTGTGCTGCAGCTGGTGGGAAAGGCAGGAAAGAGGAGATGAGCTTTGCTCCTAATCAGCCAGAGACGCTGCACTGCAGAGACAAACCTCACTGTGGCCTGAGCCACAGCCCTTGCTGAGGCTGGACCTGGAGCTGTCTGTGTCTTGGCTCAGGAGCAATCCTGACGTGTTGCTGACATTCTCCTCTGCCCACAGATGTCCCAGTCCCCGGGGTGGCTGCCCCGTCCCAGGCTCAGCGGAGGCACAGGGAAGGTAGGACAGCAGACTGGCCCCTGGGTTGAGGGAAGATGTTTTTTTGGAGTTTAGGGAAAGCTTTTTGTTGCGTGGCCAGGAAAGCAGCCACGAGCCATGTGCTGTGCCAGGGCTGTGCCCTGAGCTGCCGAGGGACTGTGGGGGCACGCCAGGGGCTGTGTGCCCAAGTGCCATAACACTGCTCTACTGCAGCAGCGCAAGCACTCAGCCTGGGGCCCCTCTAGCAGGTTGTGGGAGCACAGCAGGCGCTGCTCCACTTTGACAAGCACAGGGAGTGATTAATGAGCCAGGGAAAACAGGGTGACACATGCAAATACTAGAGATCTACAGAGGAAATTCTGAGGATCAAGTCCACCTTTGTAAACAGAAATATCTCTATTATTGCGGAAGACAAGAAGGGAGCAGAGAAGCTCCATGACTTCCCCAGACAGTCTCTAATGATACTTTCTGCAGTTTGCATCAATCCAGATTAAGCTTTGGGCTGACACAGACAGGTCTTAACTAGGCTCTCCTCCAATGGAGTTGCGTGTTCCCTGTGCCCCGCTTTCCCTGCTGCTGAGCTGGGCTCCACGCCTGACGCACAGTATCTGCACATCCCCTTGAGCAGCTAACCCTGCTCCCCTGATTGCTCTGCCAAATGAGGCTCTGGTTTCACTGTGATCAGGAGTGCTGCATTGATGAGGACAGTCTGTATGCGGGAGGAAGTGGGTTTGGTCTGTAACTTTAGTTGTTCCAGGCAGAAATTGGAGCAGCTCAGAGAACTGCTGAAGGAGGCATTCTTAGTCTCCCAGGGTACCTCTGCCAGTGTAAGGCCACTGACATTGCCAGCCTCGGAGAACTACTGCTTCATTGTGGACTAAGCCTTAGAAACACCTCCCAGTGTGGGAAACAAATCCAGGCAGAGTTGTGGGAAATGGGAAATGCCACTGTAGACGCCTGGGATGTGCTGAGCCAGGGTGGGATGAATGGTGCACGGCAGTGCTCCTTCCACTGCTGTGCTGAGAGCAGGGAACGTGGCTCCTGGTCTCTCTTAGCCTGGAAAAGTTCACATCAGGTTCGGCAGGAGCTGCACAGTGCACAGCCTGGTCCTGTTAGTGCCAACCTGGGCATTTGGCAGTCTCAGCAGTGCTCTGCAGTAACCACTCACTAACAACTGCTGCTTCTCAGAACATCACCAGGAACTGTATTTTCTCTTGGAAAGAGATTTCATTGAGGCCTCCAAAGAGGAGAGCAGCAATTATTCCCCTGCTCTCCATCTGGGGAGGAAAGCCTTGACCTCCTGGCACATGGTCAGATACTGGAAACAGTTTCCTGCCAATACAAACTTCTGAAAATTTCCCAAGTCGCTTGAGAGGGGAGAGGCTTTAGTATGAGCTGTTTTGGAGTCCGTTTTCTTTGGATAGCAAATACTTACTGAATATCTGTACTTTGGTGCAAATAAGGTTGAATAATGAGGAAGTCCTCGACCCAGACTGCAGTTTACTGGGACTCATCCATGGACTGTTGTGGATTCTTTTCAACCTGAGTTTTCTCCCTATTCCTGCTGCTCATACAAGTTGTCCCAGGGCTCTGTGGACACCACAGCACTGTAAAAAAGCAGGATCTCAGCACAGCCTGGCAAACCTGGAGAATTGTTCTGGGGCAAGTGGGGACGTGAGGAGCATGGCTGAATGTGCCATGTGTCAGCCAAGGATGCCATACCTTTAGCAGATAAGGGAACGAGGTAATTGACTTTTCCGGGCTTGTGTTACCTGGAAACTTTCTCCAAGCTGGTGAGAGTCTGTGGTAACACAGAAGTGTTGGTAATTGCGATCAGCGCGGTGCACATGCTGCTAGGGTGAAGCCTTCTACTTTTTGAGAAGGCGCGAGCTTGGAAGGGTTCTGGGCTTGATTGTCATTCTAGACAAGTGTATCCTGACATCCTTTCCTTTTTACTATAAATCAGAAGCAAAATGAATAAATTAGTTATTGAAGTTCCTTGTGGGCTTCATTGATGCGATTGCAGGTGGAAAAGACAGGTAACATAACCAGAGGGAATTGGTGTCAAGGCTGCTCCTTACAGATCCAGATTATGTCACCAATCAGCTGGTGAAATAAAGAGATTTCCCGCGTATATTTAGTAAATCAACATGACAATGTCATATACAATCGGAGTTAATTAGGCAAACCTTCTTGCTGTGTATAGCATATCTCATGCCTTAGAGGTAGAGAGGCTTCCGTCAATGCTGCAGCTCTGGAAGTGTCAGGGGGAGCGGGCTGGGTGCAGCTTGGTGTTGGGAGGCTCCTCAGCACCGTCCTGCTCCTCCCCGGGTGCTGCTCAGGGCGAGCTCGGGCTGGGCAGTTTCATGCTGGCAGCCCTGAGAACGCGGAGGCCTGGCCCGTAGCACGGGGTGCTGTTGGGAGGGGCACTGCTGGGCTTTGGCACAACGGACGCAGGAATCCTCCCTGGCAAGCCTCGTGTTTCCCATGGCATCTGGGCGCTCCCCAGGTTTCCTTAGCGCCCGTGACTGTGAGCTGCTGTGTTGCCTGAAGTCCCTGCCTGTGCCCCTGAGCACACGCTGCACGGTGTGTTCTGGCACAGGAGGATCGCTTCTGAGGTCACAGAGGGACACGGCCCACAGGAACCGCTGCCCTGCTCACAGCTTGCTGGCACGGCTGCAGCGGGAGGCTTTGGATCCCTGAGGGCCTTTCCTCGCCCTGCCCCGGGAGGAGAGGCTGAGTGTGGGGCAGTGGAGGGGCTCGTCCAAGGTCAAGCCGTGTCAGGGCCAGGAGCCCTGCACCATTTCCTCCTTCTGACCGTGGGACTCCCATCTGGTTTGATTCAGCTGTCAACCCTGGAGCAGAGAGTGGCAGTAACAAAAGGCTTTTTCAGACATAATCCCGCTAAACGGAGACAATCCTGTTATGTTTCCAGGCGACAGGAATTGAGACTTTAGTGCCAGAGTATGAGGACTCTGCCCTAAGGGCTTTATTTCAGGACTTAACGTCAGGTGATCTCAGGGCCAGCCTGGTCTTTGTGCCCTAAAGCAGCACAGATTAAGCCCTAAACATGTATTTTTAAACTGAGAAAAGCCCAAGAGGTGTGATAGACAATCTGGGATGGGGAGGAAACACCGGACCAGCATCCCAGTAAGAGGGATTAGTCTGGCCAAGACAATAGAAGCCGTGAATCTCCGAGGGGCATGGCCTGACGTGCCAGCTGAGGGCTGGGCTGCCCTCCCCATGCCAGCTACAGCAGCCTGCCAAAGTTCAAATGTCTGACAAGCATCACACTGCAGCTCCTGTATTCCCAGCCCATGTGTCCCTGGTCCCCAGCAGAGGCCAGTTGATACCCAATTAACAGGACTCTTTCTAATGAACTGAGCCTTAACTGCCAGCCACTTCATCCTTTAATCTCTCCCAGCCGAGGGGAAGGGCTTGGCAGGTGTCACTTCAGGCTGGGGTGACAGGGCAGATCTGGCCTGCCAAAGCACAGCCGCATGTCCCATGTCCCCTCACCAGGGCCTCCTCCCCGAGACACCCCAGAGCAGAGAGAACGTCCCTCTTCCCATGGGCCCTGCGGCTCTGGAGTTCATGTCTCCTTGTCCCTGGAGCTAGGACCTGTTACTTCCCTGGCCAGGGCAGGTATCCCCAGTTTTCTCGAACAGCTGTCTTGGTCGGTCAAACTCTGTCAAAACTGTTCTGCCCCTGTTCCCTCTTCCCCTTTTGTAGCCATGCTTGGTGTGAAGGACCCAGAGCCATGCTGTGTGCCCGGGCAGCCTCTTCATGGCATTTGGTCCCCAAAGGCATGGGTCAGCAGTGCCTTGTGAAAGGCCCAAGGATGCATGGAAAAACAGACTCACTTGGGAGACATGGCCATCCCAGAGCCCTCATCAAACTCACCGGGACTGGGTGTCTTTAGCTGTACATTTTTAGAACGGGAGAAGCCACATCCCCAGGTCACGGGTCCCCTCAGCACCCCAGAGGGCTGATCTGGCTGTGGGAAGCCTTAGGGGTGAGCAGCTCAGGAGTTACCTTGGCTTTGGGACCACCAGAGCGAAGCTGTTCCCGCTATACAGAGCAGCCGCCTTGCTTTACAGGGAATGGTGCAAACCAGATTTCCCCCTCCGTGTTCTTCCTCAAAGTAGAAATCTTTGATATGGAACAAGCTGGGAAATCCCCTGCACATCCTCTCTCAGCTCCCCCAGCCTTTACCTCCACTCACAGAGGCTGTGGACAGGCAGTGCACAGCAGCCTCAGGCAGGGCAAAGCGTGAAGATGCAGCACAGTGTGGGTGCTGTGGAATTTGGGGTTGGGGCCAAATGAGGCCATGGGGAAAGGAGGAACACATGAATTGTAATTCCTAGGAGCTAGAGACATCCCCTGCTTCTCCCGTGCCTCTCTGGCTTCAGGCAGCAGAAGCTGGTGGTGGGTTGTGCTGTAGCAGTCCTGCCCTGAGCACTGATCTACCTGGGAAGTGCCCAAAGGCTCACCAAGAGCTGGCTTTCAGTGAGAAGCTTGGGAGAGGCAGTGCTTAGCACACGGAAATGATGTTATAGCACTCAAATCATCGTTAAAGATGACACCAGCTCCTGGTGCTGGGCTAGCACAGAGATTGTTTCCTTGCATTATCCTGTTTCTTTCACCTGCAGATCTCGGCATGCATCACATGCACTATTGCAGACACACGCTGTCCTGGGAAGGGCTGAGATAGCATCAGCCCAGCTCACAAAGTGGGAAGTAGGCAGCAGGAATGCATTAAACGTTGTCTTCTGTCTCTGTCAGGTGCATGCAAGAAGCTGGGCCAAAAAGCATTTGCTTAAAGCCCCAGAACAAATGGCTGGAGCAGATCGCAGACTCTGTGCTCCAGCCTTTGGCTGCCTCAGCCACAAAATAGCTCCATTCCCCTGACTGGGACAGGAGACAGTGGGAGAAGAATATGATTTCCTCGATCACAGCACTTCTCCAGATTTTGGGGAACTACTGGCACAGCCCCAGATGCTATGACACAAGGTGCTGGCACTCGTGGTGCTGTGACAGGCTCTAGCCTGGGCTGAATTGTTGCCCTGATGTGATGCAGAGCCAGGCAGCTCCTACCGTGTGACACTGCTGTACCCCAGCCTGGCTCAGAAAGGTTGGAGCTGTTCACTCACTTGTTTTCTAGGGCTGAGGGAGCAGACTGGCTCCTAAGGGGTCACTGAGGATCCAATGGGGTCTATGCTAACATATTGCCAGAGCAGCTTGTGCAGGTCCTCTCGCTTTGCAGCCAGCGGTGTCTAACAGCAGAATTGAGTGTGAAACAGCTTCCCTGCAGACCCCATTAACCTGAGCTGGAATTGCCAACATAAGGCCAGGCCCTGCAGCCCTGGAGAGATGCTTGAGCTGAACACTGCATCCTGTCAGAGCTTCCCAAAGCAGAAGGGAGTGAGAATCAATGAGCAGTGGCAGTGCCCTTTTTGCTTTTAGGCACAGGGCCACCACTCGCCCTTTGCTTCCAAGCAAAGCCCTGGTCCCTGCCCCATGCCAGCAGGATTCCCTGAAAGAGCAGGCTGCATTGGGGGTGTCCTTCTGCCTCTGATGGGGTGGGGCTTCTCTCTGCCTTAATTTTCTCCCAGATGAATTTCTCCTGTGCCTCTAATTAAGCTTCCTCTTCGGCTTAGGACTGTGGACAGTCTGAGCATTTGTAAATTAGCCATCCACCAGACAGGCTTTGTCCAGCTCTCAGCCCTCTAATTACTCTGTTCAGCCCCCAGAGATGAGGGATCTGCAGCAGACAGACTGAGCAGAGCAGATCAGGTGCGACAGACCCTGCTTGGACAGCATCTCTGGGAAACATGGTGCTGCTGCCCAGCACAAAGAGCAGCAGGGCACAGCCTGAGCTCGGGCCGAGCAGAGCTCCATGCTTGCACGTTGGGATAAGAGAACTCTTTACTTGCATGTCTGGGCTGTGTCAGAATCCTGCAGGCTGTGTGTGCCACAAGCTGGTGCTCCCCCATGGCACACAGTCCTGCCAAAGCGCAGAGCTGATGGCTGGTGCCCCTGGGCTGTGCACAGCCAGCTCTGAGCCCTTCCCCCTTGCCAATGTGCCACTGTGATGCTCTGATCCCAGGGAAAAGGAGCTGAGTGTCCCTGGCTGGGCAGGTGAGCAGCAGCTGGAAGCACCAGAATAGGTGACTCCAGAGAGCTCACTGAGACAGGACAGCGCCATGGATGAGTGTGGTAGGCTGCTTTGGGACAGTTTGGACACTTAAATGACACAGCCTATGAGACTCACTTCAGCATTTGAAGGAGACACGCTGCAAGTCATTTGCAATCTCCTCTGCAGCTTCTTCACCGACAGAGCTTGAGCAGCCCTTACTTGAGTGGATTTGTGTACAGAAAGTATTTGGACAATGCAGCAATTCTGTGTTTTCTGGTTTTGTAAAAACAAACATGCAGCCAAAAGAGTTGGGCTCATACACTGGGCTTTGCAAGACAAGGACTAAAGAAGTTTGTCTAGCTGGGCTTGACTGGGGAGGCACTGGGTGCGCAGAGCCCAGGGACTGCTGCTCCTGTGGGAGGCACAGGCAGCCCTGCCCAGTGCCTGGCAGTCACTGCCACAGACATAGAAAAGGGCAGGGGCATCTTTAGGGGCAGCAGTGTGTTTGCCCTGTCCCCCCCAGGGCAGGCCAGCTGCTGCAGGATATACTCTTTATGCAAAGATTAAAAGAAAAAAGTGCTCCTCTCTGAGCTTGCTGCTTTGTCTAAGTCTTGAATGATTTTCTGTCACTAGGTATCAAACTGCAGTTGAAAGGCTTTCCCGTTGACATTTAGCAGTATTAAATTACAAAATAACCACAAGTCAGCCACTCAGTATGATATAAACAGTGGGATTTGACAGAGCTTTTTCTGGCCTTGGGGACCAATTTACTCATTTTTACAGTCCCAGCTCCAGTCATCCACTGGTAATGCACAGCGCCTTTTGGACACCACCTATTTGGAATTAGAGACACATATGGCAGAGTGTAATTACCTATTTACTCTGCTGCTGAATCAGCAAACTGAGGCTAGTTAACATTACAGCCCATGAGTCCCTTTCATAAACATGGGTCAGTGCTGGAACTGAGCAAAATTAATTCAAAAGAAGGAAAGAATTCCTTTCGTAAGGGAAGCCAAAATAATCGGATGATTTAATCGTGAAAAAATGGACCCTCAATGCTTTCTGTAAAGGAAGAAATCTGAGGAACCCCGGCCAGGCTTCTGGGAGGAGGGGCTGGACCGTGGCTTATTCCCACTGGTGTGAATCGGGAGTAGCTGTGGAAATGTCTTGCTGAAAATGTAAAATAAATGAGAGGGAAATCAGGCACATTGGCCAGAGCTCCGGCTCAGCTCCCTGAGGAAACAGGCAGCTGGTCTGAGCCCTGGGCTCTGCATCCTGCCACCCCATGGGGTCCAGCTCCAGCCACGCTTTGTGCTGGCTTTTGGGGCTGGGCTGTGAGTCCCACTTTTTTGCACCGAGAATTTTTTAGCCCCTTGCCATCAGCTGTGACGCTGGGGCTGGATGTGCACAGGGCCTGGGTGAACACCGCCGGCTCCCGGCTTGTCTTCTGCCCCGCTCTGCCCTGGTTAACGATCAGCGGCAGGAAGAGCTTCGCGACTCCCTGAAGCTCAAACATTTCCTGGTGAGTAAATGCGGCGCAGCCAAGGTGGGGAGCGCTGCCCGGGCAGGAACACTGCGGAGAGGCTCTGCTGGGCTGGCACGGCGCAGGGGCTTCCCCAGCCTGCAGCGCGGAGAGTCCCGGCCTGTGGCACCCGGACAGCCCCAGCCTGCGGTGCTCCACCAGCTGCAGAGGCGGCACTGGTGCCGTGTGGAGGAAAGGGCTAACTTGCACCAGTACCAGCTGCTCCCAGCAAGAAGTGAGGAGCTGTGTCTGCCCTCTGGGCAGACCAGCCAAGGGGAATCTATCCAGTGGGTAACTGGATCTCCCAGCTGTGTCTCAAGGGCACCGAGGGTGCTGTGTTCCTGGGAAGTGGTTCATGTGTGGCACTCCGGGGAATTTCAGTGCCCATCCACTCTTGGCTGCAGGATCTAATGGGTTCTGTCTTAATCCAGGCACTAGCATGTGGGTGTGGGCGTTGTGCCTTTGTTGCTGGGGTTTGCATATTTAGTCTCTGAACGCGAAGCATCGCAAGAGCAGAGCTCTGTGGGACATGACTGGAAATGTTGTGGAGCAGAAAAATGTCCCTGTCAGCCTGGGCTGTGGGAGAGGTGCTCTAGGGTTCAGTAAACGTTGCCAAGCTGCAGTATGACCTGTTGGGCTTGTGGCTGAGAAATGGGAAAAGGTCACCCTTGGGAGGGCAACTGAACACCTGGGACCTGGAGCTGGGTCTCTGCAAGGACAGTGGGAGCCCCTTGTTCCTCTGGTCGCTGCGGTGGCGTGCAGGGCTTGGCAACAGCATGGGCAGGGGAAGGAGGCAGCTTCCCCTCCTCTCCAGATGTGCCAAACAGGCAAAATAATAGGGATCCAAGCTGCCAGCAGACAAGTGAGAGACGCTTCTGGAAAGCACCATCTGAAGCTGTAGGAACATGTTTCTCCTCCCACTGACTTTCAGAGCTTTGCAGTGATTAAGACACATCACTGCCAGGATTCCTCTGTAAAGCTGCTCTTCAGTGGTTTCCCTGTGGGACAGGGTGAGGTACAGGACTTCACAGGGATCTGGAGTGAGATAAGGAGATGAGGTGTTGGTCTCTGGCTCCATCCACAGCTGGTCCTGGCTCAGGCATCTCTCCCGCGGGGAGCTCTGTGGGTCCTGGTGTGGAAAGCACCCCTGAGCTGTGCTGCTCACAGGGCGGGCGGTTGCACGTTGCTACCCCCGGCCTAATTTGAGTCTCACCTGGCTCCTGCAATTCCAAAATGGAAAGGAGCCATTTTAATTTCCTCCCTCCCCATTAAATTTGCCGTGGTGACCAGTGACTGCCACTAACAGAAGGAGGGAACTGAGTTCCTTGGCTGAGCTTTGGAACCTCAGGGGCCAGAGCTGATAGGGAAGGGAGCAGCACAGCAGAGTGGGCACAGCCACCCCATGTCTTTGCCCTGACAAACCTCATGACCTGCACAGACAAGTTCCCAGTTCTACCCTGGTTTGTACAGCTGTAATATGGGGACAGCAATGACCAGCTGCACTGCAGGGCTACAGGGGCTGTACTTTTACTTTTAAGTGGTTCAGGGCAAAACATTACTGTGAAGTGAGTGTGACATCCTGGACCAGGGTCCTGCCAGCAACACCACTGGAGCAGGAGCAGCCACTAGCTCCTACAGCTGCACCTGCTTGTGCTTCTCTTTTAATTTTCACTCTTCAAAGGGCTGGCCATCTCCTAGGCAGGTGTGCGGGGAGCTGGGATTTGAACTTGTTAGCTTTGTGCAGCCTGCACTTAATGTCTGCAGCCTGTGGGGAAACAGTTCTGTTCCTTGGTTTGGTTTGGTTTGGTTTGAGAGCGGAGGAGACCAAAGAGAGAAAATGACAAGCACTTGGGAATACCAGCTTGTTCTGGGTGAGGTGCTGCCCAGTGTCTGAGAGGTAGCTGGTGGAACTGTCCCAGGACTGACATACCCATCCCTCTCACTGAGCTGAGGCCTCATTTGCAGGAAAGGATTGTGCTAGGAAGTTTCTCTGTGGCGGCTGTTTGGACCTCTCCTGCGTAGTGCGCGTGCAAGGGTGACCCCATGGTGCAACTCCAGTTGTGGAGGCCTTGTTTGGTACAAGCAGAAAATAACACAAAATTTCTTTCTTTTTGCCCCATCCTCCCTGCATGGGGACTGTGTGGAGGAGGAGGAGGCTCAGACCATAAAGCTGGGCCGCAGGACTTGCATGTCCTTAGTCTTCCCTCTGCTAATATTCTCTCTGCTAGCATGGATCTTTTACCTGAAGCATTAGTTTCCCAATCTGTAAAACAGAGATGGAAACTAGAAGCCTCGCAGGAATATTCTACACGCTTCAGATGGAGTTTGTCTCATCTGAATTCACATCTCCCTGCCTCATCCCCACAGCCCCTCTATCTTTTTCTTTCTCTGTGATTTCAGATAGAGTCTCATAAATCTTGTTCCAGGCCTAAATTAAATGACTGCTCAGAAGTCAAATCCCATCTGTGGCATGCCCTGTGACCTAGCAATCTTCCTTTCCATCTCTTGAAGCTGGCAACATCCCAGGGTCTCAGGGAAGTTCTGCAGAAGGATTGTCAGGCTCCTGGGATTTAGTTTACATCAGTATTTCCGTGCCCAAAACCTGTTTTGGGGGGAAGGGAGAGAAGAAAGCAGTTTGGTGCAGGGTTCTAAATTGGCCATGTAAAGTCCATACACTTAAACTGTGAAGCAGTCTGTTTTATATTGGAATTTGTTGGAGCCTCTTAAAGGCTGTGGAAACTTAACTACGAGAAGTCCTGTTTCTCCCACACTTGCTTTCCCTGGGTTCTGTGTTCACTGAGCATCCTGCCCTGGCGCGTGCTGCAGCCGCTGGCAGTGGCGGGGAAGGGGCTGCAGTTTGAAATCTTGAAACTGTGAGAAGTCTCATTTTTATCTCAAGTGAGTGTTTTTTGCTTAATTTAATCCCAGCACTTTGAAGTGTCTGAGCACTGCACAAAATGTACCTAAAGAATGCGGAGGAACAGAAATAACAACAGGAAGCAGCAGGAGCTGTGATTGCACCGGGGCAGGATTGGGCTCCGGCCCCGCTGCACTGCAGTAGGGCTGCCAGCAGCATCCCCGCACAGGGAGACAGAGTTGGGACCCACTCCAGGACTTTTCCATGGGAATTCAGCAAGACCTGTTTTCTGATGAAGCTGGAGTTGGCAGCACATGTAACCAAGCCAAGGAGTTCACCCAGAACATGGTGATTTTTAATAAAGTCACAATTGCTGCTCTGTGCTAAATGAGTCATTTTAAAGTCAGTCCCTTGTAAAACAATTGCTTCCCAGATCCTGCTTCCTTCTATACATGTCTCACCAGCACAGCATACTTTTATGGCATAAACACCACCTTCACTTATATTGCTGCTCAACAGTTACTGCTTGTTCTCAGCGATTTCTCAACAGTGAGATCCAGGCCATGCACAATGCCAGGAGCGGCGTGCTCAGAGGAAGGGCCAGCAGCACCTCCCGTCCAAAGGCAGCGGTGTGAGCCGCCGTTCCGGTGACAAGTGCTCTGACATGTGCGTGTGACACCGCCCTGCTGGGCACAACGGGTGCCCTGTTCCCTGGGGTCTGGACCGTGCCCACCGGGCTCAGCACAGACACTCAGCTCATCGCTTTCTAGTCCACTGATCTTTTACAAACTTTGGCAAACTGAATTCGGCGTTGGAGCCTCCTTCAACTGCCTGCCAAATTACATAAAATTATTTAAAATTGGCCAGTGAGCTAAAAAGATGAGGGTGGAGGAGGTGGGGGGAGATGACAGATGGATGGTGTGAATGCAGGAGTCTTGCGTCCTTAGGAAGCCAGGCTTAAAACATTCAGGAAACCGAAGGTCTCTGATCCATGAACCCTTTTGTTCTGAGGCACTAATCTACCCAACCAACCAAGCTGTTGAAGTGCAGGATGATTTTGTTTTCTTTGTTTATTTGCTTTTTGAGGAAGTGTGGGCCAAAATGGTGGTAGAGAGTATGGCATGTCTCACATTATTGACTGTGGATCGCAACCTTGTAAAACAGCATTTTTGTAAAATACACTGTGAGCATTTGTAACCTGAACGCAAACTGCCAAACACACGTTCACACAACTCTGGTATTTGGTTTAATATGTATATATTTTCTTTTACAATTTGGACCTAATGAAAAACATGTGGTTTGTGCAGAGTAAAAGGAATAATAGAACTTTGTGCCGGCTGCGTCGGTTCCTGCTGGGCATTACCGACCGCATGTGCTCTCTTGCTGGCTTGTGACTCCAGATACTGTGGAATGACTTGAACGTGTTCCCCATCCCCACCCAAACCTGAACATTGCGGTTTTCTAAAACGCTGTTGTCTTGGCAACCTTCCAGATCCTTTCTGGGCATTTAAATCTTGGCTGAAACTAGTGGAGCAAAAGCACGTTCCAAGTGTTTTCCCAGGCCTCCAGCACAACACCTGACTGCAGCGAATATCTTCCCGATATTCGATTGCTTCAGTTGTCTTTGCTCTTCTTTCAGCAGCAGTGGCACCCCTGTGGTACCTCCCTCTTTCCTTCCGGTTTAAAAGAAAGCCCCAGATCTGCCCAGCATTTCAGCCAAGGGCACCAGAACATTTTTGTTCTGTGGTTATTCACATCTGAGAACTGCAAACAGCGAGGACAGCGATGCTTCACGGGCTCTCCAGAGAGCTGAGTCAGCACTTTCAACTTCCTGAGTGGTACAGACTTAAGAGGGCATGAAACAGGGCTGCTGCTTTAGAAATGGCACAGAAACCCTACAAATGCAGAAAACTGCTCAAAGAGATGTAAATTTGAATGAGAGCCATTGAAACACACAGGAAAATCCTTCATTGTGAATGTAAATTTAAACAAAATTGTCTACCTCCTGCCTCCCCGCACAAAGGAAACCTGCTGCCTCTTCCCTAGGAGAGTGTTTTACCAAGCTCATATGAAACTCTTTTTACAACATCCCTTTGTCTCTCTTGGAACCTGACCAAGAACTATAAGCCTTTAAAGAGAGCTTTTTGCTTGTTCAGGCCCAAGGGGAGTAGCTGAGTATAAATAATAGATTGGCCTCTTCTGTCTCCAGTGTTTCAGTTCTGCTGCTCCTCACAGACACAACCTGGGAAAGGTGTGGCGGTGCCTGCAGCAACACGAGAGCAGTTATCTGGTCTCCCTTGAAGGAGCACGATGATAAAGTGAGAAACAGCTGACAGGACCACAGCTGGTATGTGCAGCCCAGTGGACGTGACGTTCCAATTTTGGAAAACTACAACTGGGGAGACTTCTTGCTCACTGGATCTTGCTGCTGTTTTCCATACAGGGAGCCTCGGGAGAGCAATGTCTTATCTGTCCAGCCTGCTCAGCAGAAACAGCCCCTCATCCAGGCAGCTGATGGTCAGCAATTAATACCTTTGGAGCATACACCTAGCTAGGGAAAAGTGTTAGGGATTTGCAATATACAGGCAGGCAATGTGAATTTTTTTTCCAAGGTGAACAGCTCTACACGTTATCCTAGAAAGTCACAGTTGTCCCTTGTTTTCAGTTTTGCCAGCGTTGCATTTTCCGTGTCACCCTTGCCTGTAAGCAGCAGTGTTGTAACCCCAGGGGTCTGAGCTGTCCTGCTTCTCACCCACCCCACTCCCAGCCAGCCATGCCTTTCTTCCCCTTTTATCTTGTGCCTCCTCAACTGTTAGAACCCACCTCCCCACCTTTCCTAACAGCTACCCTTTAACAGTTGTCTCTTCTCCCCCAGTGTCAGATTCTGCCTTGAATTGTCAAGTTTGACGCTGGCAGTTTGTCAGAACCCCACTTCCCACCCGCTCCCTCTCTGCTGCCGTGGGTTGTGGGGAGGGGAGGTAGGTGCTGTTGTATAGCCCCAAAAGGAAAGTCTGTATTTATCTCTTGGCAAGCAGAATTAGGAACTTGAGGGAGAGTATACGAGCTTCTGCTTTCTCCTACTCCTCAGTTCCCTTCTTGGTCTCTCTGGGCAGATTAAGGCTTTTGTGCTGTTTTTACCAAGGTCAGCGATCTATTCTTTTGTATTTGCTGTTCTCCACTCAATTAGTTGAGGGCATTTAACATGGATTTTTCATATTTGCATCGCAAATTCCAAATGATCCATGAAAGGCAGCTGTTCAGAAACTTCTGAATTCATTATCCCCAGTGTCTCGAAAGAAACTTTGCCAGCCATTTGATTGGGGCCCTGTGTAGTCAGTATGATAAGAAACTGTCAGTCAATTATAGTCTGCATTGAAGAATTAATGTGATGCTGTGGCATCTGGTTTCCATTTTACATTCCCTGCAGCCTCTTCTTTACCTGACTTGCCATTTACTGATAGTTGTGTCAACTGATCAGTAGTTGGAGACCTGTGCAGCAGCACCCCAAGGCCTCTGTGATCAGAGTCCTGCCACATCTCACTGCTGTGCATCCGCCCTGCACTGTGGAGAACAACCCACAGCAGCCTCCCCACTCAGAGGGACATGGGCTGGGACCGGGTACGGGATGCACAGGCACAGGGGACAGCTGCAGACCACTCCTTGTGTTCGTGTGTGTGACACACGCGTGTGCAAACGCACCCCACGATCTCATGCACAGAGCTCCCAGCTGTGCGTTTCCACCCTGTGTCTCAGCTGCATTCCTTGCTTCAGGAGCAGCATGGCTCAGAGCCAGAGCTTGCTCTTGCTTTCTCTGCTCCTTCCTTCCTTCCTTCCTTCCTTGGGCTTGCTGGGTGTGACAGGCTGAACACAGTTGTTTATTGCTTTTGTTTCCCCGTCTAATCAGATCTCTTTCCCTGACATTATGCAGCTCAGCACTAGTACTCCAGGTGGGATGAATCCAGTTCAGTGCCCTCCTCCCACCCTTGGCTGCTCCTATCACTAATGAACTGCAAACAACCATGTTCCCCATGTTCAACCTTCACCCTGTCCGATGCATCCGTAATCTAAATATAGGCCATAATTATTCCGCTGGCGTCTGTTGGCCCATTGACAGAACTGACAGTGGCAGAGGTCAGGAGACCCTTTGCACCTTTAATATATTAACCATTAATTAACCATTTCCCTGCCACCAATTGTTACAGTCTCCCTAACACCCAGTAAATGCCTGGGGTTTGTTCTTTGGCTGTTCCAAAGCTGTTCCTTAGTCTGCTCCGTCCCTGTACCACCAACTGCTGATTATTTTCTTCCCTCTAATTGGGACACTTGGTTTGTTTATCTGGTTGTGCAATCAAAATGTGAACCCAGGATGCTCTTTTCCAGCCAATGACCTGCATCTCCCCCAGATGCAAATCCCAGTGCCTGAGAAAATGAGTGCAGGAATCGATTTCTTGGCCAATGCACTGTTTCCACGTTGGAAGCAGAGGCACTGACTTTCCATATTATTATTTTTATGGCCCTGTGGAACAAACAGTTGAATATGGTGCTGTGAGAGTGAACAGTGGGGGGAGAAACTAATTTGCACTGTAAGTAATTTGATCGCAAATCATTTAAAGAATGTAAATTGTAGAGGAGAGATGTCACTCCTGGCAGAAGGTCGCCTGTGTCACCTGTCAGACAGTCCCCAGTGGCGATCGTGAAAGTTTCTTTGTGGGATTATTAATAAATAAACATAATGCTCTGCATTTTTGCAGCACCTTTCAGTGCAGGAACAGAAAACACTTCAACTTTAAGAACTATGCTCTACGATTATTTTAACTTATTTTCAAAATACTATTTTAAAGGTTATGTTTGTTTGAATGTTTGAATTTTAGCATCCTAAGATGGTATTAAATTTAAATGACATTATTTCCACCTCCACCCCAGCTGATTTTGATATAAAGTGCTATCTCCATTTGACATCTTGATGAATTAAGTCATTCGTTCTGAGACATACTTTAAGTATTTGCAGTTCAGTAGCTCTTGGAAAACATAACAGTGGTCAGGAATCCAAAGTGCTCCTACAATGGACAAAGTTTTCATCCCACAGAATTTATAGTTTAGTTCAAAACTACGAACAGCAGTAGAAGAGAAGGAAGGTTGGAGGTGGAAATGGTTGTGGGCTGTCCCACAGCACACAGCACACAGGACACGAGGTTATGATCATAAAGTTGCCGTGCTGTCAGTCAGTGTGCAGTGGTGAATTGCTGCTCTGCCAAAGGGCCCTGGCTCTGCACCTCGGTGTGTGCACCCCAAAACTGTCCACAAGCTACAGGAATACCTGGGACAGGCAAAGAAACGATGGAAGAAGAGCTGTTGATGTGGTATGATCCCCGTGTGTTCTGCTACCAACAGTGCCTCATTTTTCATTTGCATTCTTTTGTCTCTGTGGATCCATATGATTAGTCTGAAATGTAAAACCTCCCGCAGCTTTGTCTGGGCAGGAGTCTCCTTTTGTCCTGTGTTTTTTGCACAACATCAGGCACAGCTTGGGTCCTGACTCACGAGTAGGACCTAAAACCACTTTGGTTACCAATCTGTCCTGCTGCCATTAAAGTTTACAGCAAAATTCATCCCACTTTCCCTAGCTGTGAAATGATACAGCATTGGTGCTCTGAACCAATCTTCAAAGCGAAGGAAAAGAACAAATCACAAAAGAAAAGTATTACCCAGAATAGATTCCTCAGAAACTATTCCCCGTGCAAGGGGCTGGGAATGGGAAGGTGCATGCCTGCAGTGTCTGGCAGGGTCACCCTCGTAACATCTGGCTGTGAAAGCTGGGGAGCTGTGCCAGCTCCCTTGGAATAACAAGCCGAGCTCACGAAGACAGAGCTGTGCATTCCTGCGAAACTTGCCCAGAACACTTGGAAAGGGTCACCAGGAGGAATGTCAGCAAAAGCAGGGGAAGGGCCTAGACTGTTAAAGCCAGAGCTGCTCAATCTGGCTTCAATTGCTTTTCTCCTTCTCTTTTCTCTATTTCTTTCTTCACTCCTCTTCTCTGGCTGCTCACAGGGAGGCATTTGAGCCTCACTAATGACCAGGGACACTATATAAACTATGTAAACTGTATAAACAGGGATCAGCTTAAGGCAGTTCATTAAGAAAACAGGGAGACAGGGCAATAAAGCTTGTGTCTTGCTTACACAATAATGAAATAGTTAGAAGGGTTTATCTTCACTCTCAGCTTAACATATGGTTTGAGTTCACACCTGAGCCCAGGCTCTGCAGTTACCCTGCTGCTCTGTGGCTCCAGCCCAGTGAGCCACGTTCGCACTCTGCCCAGGGAAGTGAGAGGGAGGCATGTGAATGAAGATGCTCCAAAGCGCAGCACCAAGGGCAGGGTGAGCTCTGACACCAGCGGTCAGTGGCAGCTCCAGATTCGCACAGCTGGAGCAGAGGGACAGCTCCAGGGGCGGAGCTGCAGAAAGGAAAACGCACGAGTCAATATTCATCCATATATTCATGATCTGTAGGCTTGGGTGCTGTGATGCTCATTATCTAGGCATGACCTTAAAAACTGCACTTGATTGAGAACACGGCAGCCCATCT
The DNA here is from genome assembly GCF_015227805.2 of Hirundo rustica. Lineage (NCBI taxonomy): Eukaryota > Metazoa > Chordata > Aves > Passeriformes > Hirundinidae > Hirundo > Hirundo rustica. The sequence goes on along the minus strand of NC_053469.1, from coordinate 1,107,035 downwards.
GCTTGGCAACACAGGCTTCTGGGGGCCTCACCCCAGCACGCTGCTCCCTGCACGACTTCTCTGCTCTGCTGGAATACAGATTCAAGGGCACAGGCTTCATCTCCAGACCCTTTCCTGGGGCTGAGACAAGGCATTCACAACTCCTTCCCTCTCAAGAGCACAGTGAGTGCCAGCTGTGTGTGCAGGACACATGGCTTAGCCTGTGTCCCAGCTCCAGCTCTGTACAGCAAACTTCCTCCTTCTCCTCCTCCTCCTCCTTGCCCCAAATGAGCAGCAACCACAAGAAGAGGTGCTTGAAATACTCCATTTTCCACTTGTCCTTCCACAAAAGCAGCAGTAAAGCCACCCCACAGCCCCTGTGAGGCACAGCGGAGCTCATGCCCTAAGCTCTCTGCAGTTGGGTTGGTGTAGGTTGCCTGGATGTGACAAGGAGAGTGTGCTAAGGCCGAGGTGTTCCCTCCACTGGGATGGAGCACCTGTCCCAGCTGTCCTCTCCATGCAGGACAATGAGCAAGTTCATGAATGAAAACACACCATTTCTTGCTCTGTGAGAGGAAGGACAACAGGCCTCTTCCACTTTTTCTGCACTGCCCCACCCTGGTTTCAACAAACCAAAGAAATGAATGAGAACTGCTGCTACTTCATCATTTCAAATACACAACCACCAGAAAAGAGGAAGCAATGTTCAGTTTTCTGTCCATGTGAAAAATCCTTCTGCTCCTTCCTCCAGACACCTTCCTGAGCCTGTTTTTAAGCATCCCTTCTTCTTTAAAAGAAAACGAGTCTTTCTTCTAAGCAATTAAACTCTATAAAAAAGGCCATTTTCCCCATCATACTTTCCCATCTCCCCTTTCCTGGATGGCAATCACATCCTCCAGATCTCATGCTGAGAAGGATATTCTGCCACTGGTCACATCTGGTTCCCTGATGAGATCTGCAGGCAGCCGGGCTGGAGCGCTTTCTGAGTCACGTGGTGCCTCTCGGTTCCTTATCTTCCCCAAGACCAATGCTTTTTAATCTGCCTTGATTCTGTTTCTCTCCTTTCGGAGCACGCTTATCAGTTTGAGACTAAACTGCTGCGCAAATGCTCATGAGATCAATCTACAGATCTTAAATATGGTACAAAAGAGGTGTTTCTGTGAGCAATCTGTTGGAGAGATTTTGTGCTGCCTTTTTGCCTCGTTCCACGCTGGTATGCATTCCTTCAGCATTAATGCTTCCTCTGGGACCCAACCTTATGGAAATCTGAGCCGGAGCGTGCAGGCTGCAGCCGCTCCGTGGAACTCAGCCTGCATGGAGGGAGCTGCAGCCCTGCCTGTGGAAAGAGGAATCCACAGCCTGGTTTCTCCAGCTACTGCTGGAAGACTGACTCTCCTTAAACTCTACAATTTACGTTGGAAGAAGAAGGTTATTTTGGGTTTGAGGGTTTTTCTTGTTTGTTTGTTTGTTTTTGTGTTGCTTTTCCTCCTCTGGAAAATAACCTCCAGCATTCTGCTCACCGTGTGCTATTAGGAATGGACAATAAATAAGTCAATAGGCATATATTAAGTCAGTAAGGCTGGGAATTTATCGATAATGGACTGAGGATGGAGGATACAGTGACAGTTGCATTTAGCTCTCAGAATAAAGTAAATCAATAGGATTGACTGTATGTTGATTTAAAATCCTTAAAGATTTGGGTCAAGATCATTCTGGTTTTCCCAAAATGGACTTGTGAATCTCCATACCCACAAGTAATACTGGAATGTTCCTGGTTTTATGTTCTCAGCCCCTGATATTACAGTGCTCTCTTGCTGTGCTTGGCTCTGTTGGATCAATTATAGTGAAGTGGCCTCACTCCCTGTGGGTCAGTGCTACAACACTGGGCTGTAAATAGTGAGGAGGCCGTGGGTGCTCTAAAACCTTGTGAGTATTGGCTATAAATGCCTTAGAGGAATAAAAAAACCTATTTCTCTGTATTTTAGGTTAAAAAATAAGTTATTTAAAGTACTTTTATTTTGGTAATTCTCTATTCCTTGCAGACTTAGAGTAACTACTAAGAATTCCTTTGGACAATTGAATTAGTGTGATTTTAAGAATTGTAGATTAAGATTAAGGTGTACATCAACCCATCCTTGAACAGTATAAAATATTTAACTGATTAAATGAAATGGTTGGCTGAGATCTGGGAGTGATGCAACACTCATTTAGATGTGTCTGTATAAAATAGGTTTTTTACGCTTCAGGAGACTTGTTCTGTGGCTGTTCTTACAGACTCTGAAACACAGAAGTAAAGTAAACATCTGAAAGTTCTCACTTCAGGGGTTGTTTGAGAGAGAATTTCACACAGAACTGGAGCACAAATATGAAAGAAAGTCTATTTCTGTCAAGACTTAATTGAGGAAATTTAATTTTCTTTCCTAACTGAACTGCTGTTGATAATTTAAATTAATTCTGTCTGGTCTGTCTAATTTAGCCATGAAAAACCTGGATCTTGGAGCTGTGCACAAGAATGTAGCAGATTTTTAAAAACAGCTTTTCTGAATAGAAAGACAGTAACTTATGGCAGCCTAACAATAGATATTTTTTGGTTGTTGTTTTGATGTAAAGAATTTAAGTTCTTCTACCTCAATCCACTGACATTCTCATTTTAAGAGAAAGAAATGCATTTTTGCAAATGGTACCATTGACAGACTTTGGGAAAATTGAGTTTGGAGAAAAAAAATGGAATTAATTTTGTTTCTCTAAGCACTTTCCCATGTTTCAGATTTTGTACTGATAGATTGATGATATGATTTGCTTTAAAACCAGGTGGCCTCTTAGTTTCCATCTGTTGTGTCTATTGCTCTGTCTCTAGTGAGAAGCATTGCAGAGCTGTGCAGGCATCTGCACTCCGGAGAGAAACTGCGCCATCAGAAATGCTCCAGGAGAGAGAATCAACTCTCACTGTCTCTTAAATGTATCAGAAGCTCAAGCCCCTGGATCTTGTTTATATTCACCCAAACTGAATGGATTTCTATTAGCTAGGTGCAAGCAGCTTTTTAACAAAACCAAAACCAAGTGACATTTCTAGAAGAAACAGTTAAAATCTTCCCAAGCCACCATGCCAGTTTCTGGTCTCTGGATGCTGGAAGTGGCACTGCTTTAGCAAGAAAGTTTTCCTAAAAGTATGAATTTCCATGGATAAAAGCCATTTGAGCAAAGATCTGCCACCATGTTTCAGGTTCTGTTAAACACAGAATTATTTTGAAGTACTTAAGTGGAGTCTGCTGGAAAAAGTGACTTATTTGAACTGAAGTGTCTCGGGCAGCAGGTTCCCCACAGCTCTGGTGTAGGTGTAGGTGATGCAATCCGCCAAGAGAGAGGGGACAGAGCAGCAACACGCCACGAGGGCCGCAGGCATTTCCTTGGAAGCGCGTGTTCGGGAACCTGGGGCAGAGAATGCAGCGTGTGCCGAGTGGGGCCTTTCCCGCTGCTCCCATGGAACGTGCCCAACAAATCCCCGCTGCTGCGGGGCAGGGCGTCACTGTGTGCCACTGCCTGCCCCAGACAGCTGCAGCACACCTGAGGGGATTGGGAAACAGCGGGGCCAGGCCCTGGGACGCCGGGGTGAAAGCACAGTCCTGTCCCGAAGCACAGGGCCTCCGTGAGCGCGGCTCCAGCGCGGCGCCCGGCCTTGGTCCAGATGGACCGGGCTGAGCTTCCCCCTCCTGCTGGGACTGCTCCCTGCTCACTGCTAGGGCACTTCAACTCCTCTGCCTTACAGCAGCGATTAAAAGGGAAAAAAAAAAAACCAAACAACCATTTTAAAATAGTATTTTAACTAACAAAGAGCTGCGTGCAAATGGTTACAGTGGCAAAGGTGCTTTGGCTGGCACAGCGTGTTTGATTTGTGAGCTGCTCTAGGGCTCGCTGCACTGTGCTGTGCAAGCGCTGGGAGTTTCCAGTGGTAGCAGCAAACATCTCCACACAAGTCTGACAGAACTGACAACAGTTGACAAAATAGGAGCAATTGCCTTGGTCCCTAGCCCCGCCGCCGCACAGGGACCATTGCTGAGCCTCGCTTGGTTTGTTTATTGCCAAGTTCGTGTTCACTTGTGGAAAAATCAGTTTATGTCGAGTACTCATACATGTCTTAATTTGCGGACTGAGGATTTTCTATCCCAAAAGCTGGATAGATTTTGGAGCCGAACCCGTTCAGGCCGGTTCGTGCAGGAACTCGGCTGTGCCGCAGTCGAGGCCCGAGGCTGCGAAACCCCGCGATGGGGTCCCGGCTCCGAGCCCAGCGGCCCGGGCGGGAGGGGGTGCCGGGCCCGGGGAGCCGCGCTGTGGGGCAGAGCCGGGCTGTGGGGCGGGCTGGGACCGCGGGCAGAGCCGCGCTGTGCTGTGAGGCGGGCTGGAGCCGCGGGCAGAGCTGTGCTGTGGGGCAGAGGCGGGCTGTGGGGCGGGCTGGCGCCGCGGGCAGAGCCGCGCTGTGGTGCAGAGCCGCGCTGTGGGGCAGAGCCGCGCTGTGGGACAGAGCCGCGCTGTGGTGCAGAGCCGCGCTGTGGGGCAGAGCCGCGCTGTGGGGCAGAGCCGCGCTGTGGGGCAGAGCCGCGCTGTGGGGCAGAGCCGCGCTGTGGGGCAGAGCCGTGCTGTGGGGCAGAGCCGCGCTGTGGGGCCGCTCCAGGTGCGGGGCCGCAGGTGGCGCCGAGCGCGCACGCGCCGCCCCCGCGCGCGGCCCCCGCCCGGCCTGCGTGGCAGCGGCGGCGCGCGCGCCCGAGCGGCGGCGCGTGCGCGGGAGCGCGGGGCGGGCGCGCGCGCGGCGAAGTTCCGTGCGGGACGCGGCGCCGCTCGCTCGGTCCTGCGGGGCTCCCGCGCCCCCGCGCCGGCACCGCCGCGCCTCCGCCGCCCGCAGGTGAGCACGCGGAGGCCCCGCGCCTCCGCCGGGCCGGGCCGAGCCGGGGGTGTGCCCGCCCGCCCGCCCGCCGCGGGCCCCGGCGCCGCGCGCCGCCTCCGGGCAGCCCCCGCTGGGCCGCGGGACTGCGAGGGGCGGCGGGGGGATCGAGCGGCCGGGCCGCCGGGGGCCGTGAGGGAGCGGGGGGTCCGGGCCGCGGGGCCCGCACGTGTCCGGGCGGGAGCGGGAAGCGGCCGGGAGCGGCACCGGGCGGGTCAGTCCCGCTGCCGCCGGACGGGCCGAGCGGCGGCCTTGCGACTTAAGCAAAGTTGAGACTGTGATACAAACGCGAGCGTTTGCGCGCTTTGGCGTCGCTCGGAGGGTTTGGGGAGGTTTGGGGGGATTTCCATGTTAGCGGCTGTGCTCCGAGAGCACGCGCCCCGGAGCAGCCGGTCCCGGCCCCCGCGCCCCTCTGAGCGCCGCCGCCCCCCAGAGCCCGGGATGTGCGCGGTGTCTCCTCGCCGGGGCTCCCGGGGTGGGCGCACAGAACCCCAGGGTGTGCGGGAGGCCCCGAGACCCTGCCCGGCTGCTTCCCGCTGGGGTCTGCTGAGACCGACTGCAGGCGATCCCCTGGTCCCGCAGCTGCTCTCTCCCAAGGTGGGATCCCCGCGGTACCCCCAGTGCCGGGGGATTGCACACGGTTTTGGAGAGCACATGGTAGAGCTGAACTATCGAATACCGTCTTTTCCTCCCAACGTGTTCCTCCCTCCGAAGTGTGATTTATGCCTGGTTAGAATAACGGTGGATTTCTGAGCCCATCTGTTTGTCTGCCTGTTCGCACACATGGAATATCTCTGCCTATGGTGATTGCCTATGGCATTTTTGCAGGAGAAGTAGTTTGATAGGAAATATTGTAGCAATTAGAAGTCCGGTGATGCAAGTTCCTGACACATTGTGACTGTCTTGCTGTCAGTTCTGTGTCTCCTTTAAAAGTTCATTTATTTGTGAATCACTGTAAGCAACCGTTTAACTTCTGCAGCATTTCTACAGCTTTTACATTTGAGACGTCTCTTGACATTGAGTCAAACTCCTTCCACTGTTATTTTTTTTTCCTGTAGATATTCTTTGTGACAGTCATATTCTGTTAAGCAACAACAGAAAAAAAAAAAAGGAACTGCTTTTAGATAAGACTGTTGCTGCCTGTTTCCTCTGGCTCTGAATCTTAGAGCTAAAAAAAATGGGAGCTGTGAGAAACTTTTTATTATGATGGAAAAAGAGCATCTTCTGTGGGAGGTGAGATTCCAGAATGGAGCGTGAGTGACTGCTGTCACCCCAAAGGAGTTGTCAGAGCTCAACCAAACTTTTTCTTTCTTAACGCCTGTGATGTATAAAATGTTTCTGCTTGTTTCATTTCCCTCTTCTTCCTCTGGAATTCTGTTTCTTGACAAATAGGTATTTTGTGAGAGAGGATGGATGAATAATTGGAAAGTGAGTTTTTATATACTTTTTCAAATTCTTCACTGTTCATTTTGTTGGGAGAAAACCAGATGAAGATGGATAACTTGAACCCCAAACCCATATTGGGAGACAGGTTTTTTCGCAGTACTTGCCCTCTGTGATCCTGCCTGAAAAGTTTTATGTCAGTCTATAACACTGAAATATACATTGCAAATATCAAGCCTGCACTGGCTTTTTCTCATTTCTTGCAGTTATTGAGGCTGTACTGGAGAAAATAGTGAGAGATGCTGAGGCTTCTCCTGCAGCCGTTTTGGGGCTTTATTCACTCCTACCTGTTGGTGTGAAGGGCTCTTGCAATGGCTTGAAAGAGTTTTTTTGCATATTGAATGAGCTGTTGTTTACACGGAGTAAAATTAGTATTTTTGTTTGAATGCGGATAGGAGCCAGAAATGCCCATGTGAGGTTTTCTCCTGTACTGCCTCTGCTCTCTTAGCTGTAAAATGGGGGCGGTTACCAACAAGTCCCCTTCCGAAACACCTGCAGCTTTCTAGATGTGTAAAGGATTAATTAGTGGATGTACTTTAGCATCTTTTCTTCTTTTATGTGGTGCAAAATATATTTGACCTCAAGGCTATGAAATATGTATAACAGCAACCAGCACGGCAGAACCTTGCAGCAGCGAGAAGCTGGGGCAGGTGGGAGAAATCAAATGTATTCAATGTGACTCTAAAGCAAGAAAATGGGCTGTGGCTGGAGGAGCAGAGGAAGTACTTGCAGGAAGAGTTCAAAAATGAAATGACTAAAGTGGAAATCTGGGACTTGTAGGACATTTGCTTTGTCCTAAATGAAAGCATAAATGGGTCCTTAGGGAAAATGAATTTAACAGCCCAACTTGTGCCTTAGTTTCTGTCATTCTAGCTTGCTTTTCTTAGAGGTTCTTTTTGCAAAAGAGGTTGTTCATGGTGCTCTTCAGCAGAGGAGAACAATAAATGCATGGAACCTCATTTAGAAGCTGGGGTCACCTTCACCACTGAACAAACCTGTTTCTAATTGCAACTTCCACAGTTTTACTGCCGCTCAGCACTCGTACAGACAGAGTGGTGGTCATGAGGCTTTGTGTGGTTTGAGCACAGAATTATGGTTGGGGAAGTCGTGAATGGCCCTTCTGCCCATGACACACACTCCTGCATTTGTCTTGGAAACTCACTGAACCAGTCTGTTTTACCCTTTATGGGCAGATGGTGACTAATCCAATGTCCACCTCCCCAGGTGCTTGACTGGGTTGTTTGCAGGAAATTACGTGGTGTCGTTGTAGCCAATATAAATACAAGATGCAGGAAAAAGTCTTGTAATATTGAAGGCAAAAACTAAATAGTCATGCAGCTGAAATATTATTTATGATGGCCTTGACGCCACTTGTCACTGAAGATGCCGAAAATGCAGCAAGGGAACGGTGAGCTGCTCTACTCCCGGGACAGGCAGGGTGGCAGAGGAGGCTCTGTGCCTGTGCCACACTCCATGGGCTGGACAGAGTGGCCTTTCCCAGTATGAAATCACGTGAAAGTTAAAGGTTGTCTAAAACGGCAAAGTGAACACTGTCCTGTTAAAGGCAGAGGCCTTGAAAATATTTTTTTCTGTTATAATCGCTGTTAGGCTGTGTTTATTGTACTCACCTTTTGTAAAGCTTTCAGTACAAGCACATGGCAGTACTCAGCTGCTTTCCACAGGCGGTCAGGGAGTGCTGCCGAGATAACAGCAGTTTATCTGAAGCTGATGGGAGCAGCGGGGAAGATTCGCTGTGACAGCACCCGGCAGTCCTGAGTGGCTGAGCTCTCCTCACACAGCTGGTGCTACGGGCTGGAGGGTTCCCCTGGTGTCCCCATCCTGTGGGCTGGCTCAGCTCGCGGTGAATTGGTGTGAAACTGAGGCACCAAAAGGAGTTGGATTAAGTAAGAGTTGAACCCTCAGCTCTTTGTGGCTGCTGGAAGGGCAGGTGGTGCTTTCCCGAGCTGTGTCCTTGCCTTTTCCCATGCTGGGATTGGTGCACTGAGGGATCCAAGCCCGCTTTCAGGGACTGGGATGTGCGCCCTGGGAATGGGCCAGACCCTGGGTCTCTCCCACTTGTGAATCCTGTGTTTCACTGCAGAGCTGTGTCTCTAAAGTTAAGTGGAGGAAAATGTATCTAGGAGGTGAAAGAAGAGTTCAAAGTGTTCAAACCGAGAGGTGATGTTGGCCCAGTCAGTATTTTTCTTTTTGAAGAAAAAAACACATAAGCCAAAACATTTGCATGCAATATCTAGATTTAGGTCTGATTTAAAAGTCATGGTGCTTTTTGGAATTGCTGCAGTGTGCCTGAATTACAAAGAAAATTAAACTGCATAAAATACTTCAAAAATGTTTTCTCACGGGTTTTGGGGGTGGTGAGGAGGTATGTGTTTCTAAAGCTAGGCTGGGAGCTGCTGTCTTGAGTTGGCTGAAACGTAGGGTGGGGGGAACTGATGTTCTGAGTGTGAGGCCAAGTGGCAGTTCTAGAGCCTGGAGGTGAAGCTTTGTTTGAAAACAGAAAAGCACTAGGAGTTATTTTTAATAGTGGTCTGAATGCAGAAGCCTGTGAAGCTGTCAGGTCTTTCAGAAAAACAGGTAACTGTTTTTCTATCTTGGCATATTTTTTATATGTACCTTGAATTGAATCAGGGTTACTTCAAGTTCTAACCTGTGCTAAGTATTTAAACATCTGGACTCAGTGTAAGCGCCATTGCTGTCCAGGCATGAGAATTCTCTTAGATTGTTTTAACATTTTAAACTATTTCAGCAAAAAGCTGTATTTTCTATTCTGTTAAAACGGTAGATGTAGCTTCCAGTATTAAGTCTTGTGACATGGCTTATAACATGGCATGATAGAATAAATTGCAAATAATTTTACAGTGTCAGTACAGTGAAAGAAACTAAATTTCTAAACTATTTACTTCAGCTTGGTGCTGCTTTAAGGGTCTGCTATCAGGGATTCCAGGCAGTGAACAGCTGTCTGTCGCAGATGGGAGAAGAAAAAAACCCTTAGCTTCTTCCTTCTAAAAAGGTTTCCATATAAACCCTGTAGTAATGTAATACAACCTTTTAGTCAAATTTGAGTTTCCTGTTACATGTTTAAGTGAACCGACAGCAGACTCATATCTATTTGAAACCAAGTGGTGCAAGTGAATGCGACCCTGGGAATTTTGTACTCCAAAGCATTCTTGAAACCTCACAGATGCTTGTTGAGCAGTCAGATGTATTATTTATTGCATCTTTTTTTTTAAAAAAAAAAAAGGCCTTGCAGGTAGTTCATGACTTGTGTAGTCTGCTGTGTTTTGGTAAGATCAGTTGGTATTGTCTGTCCAGTGCTTGTACTGTTTCACCCAAGAAAATCAGGCAGTTTAGAAACTATCAGCAAATCCACATATTTTCATAGAGTCCAGGTGTAACCAAGTCTGAAAAAGAGTAGGTTTAAGTATGAGTGTTTTCTGCTGAGGTCTTGAGATGGCAGAAATGGAGGTCTTGCACAGAACTGCATGAAGTCTGGGATTATAAATTGGATGTGCTAGTTTGTTCTATGAGCTAGTTCACCATGACAATTATAAACTTATTAAAATAGTTACGACATGTCAGATCACAAAGTGCAGAAGATGGTAAGATCATTCTTTTTAAATGACAAAGTTGTTGTTGCTGTTGGCGTCCACCTGTCTCCTTTATGGTTATTTCCTTGCTATCTTTCTAGTTTAAACCCCTCTGGACTATTTACAGGCATTTTACAGTTCCTAGGTACTTAAAGTTTTTGTGCTTATTTGTTTTGAGTGACTTTGGTCTCCAGTTGTGGACTCCAACCTTTGAATTGTTCTTCACACGATGAATCAAAGCAGGTGCCAGCCCATCCTCTGCCCTTGGACAGACCTCGGGCACCAGTCTGGACACATCAGTGCGTTTGATTTAGCAAGGCAATTAATTCTGTTATTTTATCAGAGTATTGACTGGTTTGGGTTGGAGTCTGAAGCAGCTCTCTTTCTCTCTTTTTGGAGCTGTTGAGCTTTCCCTGTCGGGTGGAGCAGTGGTCCCTGCTCTCCTCAGCTCCCTGAGGCTTTATGTGGCTGCACCTCTGGGTTCATCTAATCCAAGGTGTAACAGGCTTTTTTCTGAATTCAGCAGATGGATTGTTCATAGAACATCAATTGGAAAGGGTGTTGAAATGCTGATTTCCCAAGTGTGGAGGTGCTGCTGCTGTTTTCGAGCCCCTTTTGGAAGTGACCCCTCTTAGAGGGCAGGGACCACTCCTGATGCAGTGTTCCTGGTGGCAGGAGGACATGTGGAAGTGTGTGAACTCAAACCTCTCCCAAACCAGCCAAGGATGATCAACCTGAGTGTGGCAGTGCTGGAGAAAAGGGCAGAGATTCCCCTCTGAGCAGGGTGATAACATTTTGCACTGCACAGCTCTTTCCAAAATGAGTGTCAGAGTGTCCCCACCAGCCAGGGCAGCAGTGCCAGCAGACCTGAGGGACCTTCCAGGGGACGTTGCAGTGTCTTGTTTCAGTGCATCCTCCCACTTTTCAGCCCAAACACCCTTTGGTGTTTGATGAGGTGGGACTCCCCAGGACTGGCTGTGCTGTCCCTTTGGGGGAGGCTGTTGCCATCCTGCTCCTCCATGCAGAGTCTCCAAATGAATCACAATCTCCTCACCACGTGGGTGGTATTGCAGGGACCAAAAACCACACAGATAAGGGCTGTGACCCTGTCCCAGCTCAGCCTGCTGACAGAGCAGGTGTTGCTCCACACCCTGGGGAGGATTTGCAAGTCTTTCATTTTGCAGAGCTTAGTGACAGATCCCGTTCTCCAATTACTTTTGTCGTTGGGTCTTTGGGGAGCCCACGTGCTGTGGGGTGGGAGCTATCCACAGCCTGTTCAAACCTCGTGGTGTGCATGGAGTGGAGTTTGAAGTCCCTGCTGGCAGAAGAACCAGGTGCTGGGTAGTTGGGACTGCTTCCTCTGAGAGCCAGGGTGCTGGGGTGGCACAGCCCACGCTGTTTCACCCCTGCTCGTTGGTGCTCACTTCCCACATCGCCGCTGTCTCCTGCCTCCAGTGGTCCAGGGTAATGTAAGTTCCAATTTCCCTTCTTTCCGTAGAGCCAACTCTCCCCTTTGGCTTGGGAGAGTAACTTTTTTCTTAACTTGGTGATTTTTGAACTGTGGAGTTGGAGAGGAAAACCTCTGCAGATGGTGCAATAATTGGGGAATGCCAACCTACAGGACAGGTGACAGCTTCCAAGTACATTCAATACGATCCTTTCAGGAATTCCAGTTGAAGTGTCTAGTCCTGTTCTTAACCTTGTTGCTGCCATCCTGAGAAGGGGTGGGTTTTCTCCTTGTTGGAACATTTTGTTTGCTGCATAGGAACACTCTGAATGTGAAGCCTCCCTTGGGGGGTTTGTGCTGGGCTCTGGTTCTTGGGGCAAATCTCTGTCATTGCAGTGAGGAGACAGAGAGAAAAGCTGTAGGTATTTTAAGGTTTCTTTCCCACAAGAGTAGAGTCTCAGGGTACACAGATATCAAACATGAACATAAAAATTCCTTCCTCTTTCATGGAGAATCTGCTTAATTCTTTGTGCTGCTGGTGTTTCATTAGCTCTTCTGTCAGAGTTGTAAACAAATGAGTCTCGAAAATACTAAATTGTAACAAACCCCCCAAGGAACATTTAAAAGGTTTTAAAAATACATGACTGTATTTTAAGGAAGCAAGTAAGTCACGACCCAGTGTCTGTGTGCCACCCTTTAATCAACTGGGAAACCTAGGGAGTGACTCTCAGCTGTCAGTGTATTAAGAAGCAGTGCTGCCTTTTGTGGAGTCTGTATATACTGAACTCAGGGCCATGGAGTAAATATTCTTGCTGTGTGTTCATAATCATTCTACTTAGAGTAAGCGCTTCTTGGGTGGGTATTACAAACCTGTTAATCTTTATGGTATTTATAGGGTAATTTTTAACTCTCTTGAGCTCTTTACTTCCTTGTGGGTCAATTACTCAATTTATAACATTATGTCAGATGTAAGAACTTTACCATCCAAGAGTAAACAGTGTTGGGGATGGTTCTGTACCTGTGTTTGCACTTAGTTCTTTGTATATTAAGGTATGCAATAACTTATTCTGTGACTGACTTATTGAGATTTCTTTTAGTGCCCCTGGTTTGCACTTTGAGGTGACTGTAATGTCTTATTTTAGCTTTTCTGCTTCATCACTAATGCAGGAAGAGGGACTGTTCTGCTTTTGCACTTGCTTTGCCACGTGGCTTCCAACTTCCCTGGTCAAGCATAGTTGCACCTGGATTTTGCTGGACTTGAAAAGTTTCTTTTGATGAGTAGTAGTGTGTTATTCACGGGTACTAATAAGGTGTCAGCATTGGGGAGGTTGGGAAAGAAATGCAGGGTGGCCAGGACTCGTTTCCATGAGTAAGCTCATGGTTTTTAGTAATCTGATACTACTGAGTTTATGCTTCAACACTGAAGCTTATTAGAGCAATAGAAAATTGTTACAGAGGGCAGAATATAGTGTGAAATGTGATTTGTCTCTTATACAGAGCTTGCACATTTAGTTATAATTTTCTTGAAAGGTTAATTCCCAGCTTCTCTTCAGAACATTCTGTGCAGGCCTTTCTGCAGGGAAAAAAAAAAAAAAAAAAAAATTGGACCCAATTTAAATAGACAAGTCTTGTGAATCCTGAAAGAATTTGGGCATTTAGCCCAGGAAAGGGAGAGTTCTCTGCAAGAACTTCATTAACCCTGTCTGTCATCAAAATAAGTAATAAAAGTAGCTCTGCAGACATTATAAAGAACAGATCTTCTTTGTTTTACCCTGTGGCCTTGATCTGCAAGGTACTGGTGAATGAATTTTGTACTTTAAGGACAGCTGTGCCCATGTGGGAAGGGAGATGGAGATGTGCTACATACAGGGATACACAAGTGGGGATATGAATTAAAGAGCTGCATTACTTTTTGGAGAACTTGGTGCCATTGGTTCCAGGTACTCAGGAATGTGCAGGGAAGCTGACTTTTATTTAGCAGCAGTATTGATAATACAGTCTTACTTGCTGTAAGTTATTTCGGGGCGGAAAAACACAAACAATATTTCTAGCATAGCTATTTTTGTAAGTAGAGAAACGTTAAATGTTTTTACATGGAGAAGAGTTTCTGCTTCCGTTTGGCTGTTGCTTGCAGGATCCAGATGCTGTGAAAGCTCTTCTTGCGATGCCAACATCTGGCTGCCTGCACATTTTGGGTAGAGTTTTATGAGGTGGCTTTGAAGTTGCTTTTGGATTTGAATCACATGAATCTTTGGATTGGCTGGGCTGCACAATTCTCAGCATCATTTCCTTTTCCTTCCGATTATGGGAAATGTAAATACTTCAAGCTGTTGTTCTGATGTTTTGAAGTTGGGGGAACACATATCTCTGTTTTCCTCCATTCCCTTTACTTGGATTTGAGACATAATTTGAGTCTTTAATAGCCAACAGCACGGCTGTAGAGAGAAGCTGCATGAGCAGAGTTGGTTACAGCAGGTCTTGTGGATTTTGAGCCATCTGACATGGGCTTGCTCTCGTACTTTCATCTACCTTTCTCAAACATTTCAGAAATTGCAGCAGTATTTCAGAAGTATTTTTGTGAGTTTGCTTAATACTTCTTGAGTGCTTGGAAGTGTTCTAATTAAAAGATACTTGTAAGTGCTAAGTGGTGGTGTTTCCAATCGCATATGTACATAAAGATTTATGGAAAACTTAGTTAAGATTTAGAGTTGTATGTTTGTTAAACTTTCTGAGGACAGGCAGGGCTGAATGGATCCCACATTCAGGGTTTGGGGCTGTAGCAGCAGAGCTGATTTAAGTTTTATCTTTGTACTTTTAGATCTTAATTCTGGTTTTGTCTCACTGGCTTAAGATGGTCTGTTCCCTTGTGCTCCTGTGTGGGATGGGTGGTTGCTAAAGGTGCTTGATAGGAACCAGCTGTGGACACTTTGCATTCTTTGTTGTCTGGTAGAAACTTATTTTAGGGGTTGGTTTAGATTGAGGGGTTTCACCACAGCCTCAGAACAATCCATCTGCTCAAGTGCTTGAGTTTCGGTTTGGTGCTGACCAGGGCTCCTCAGATGTTGCTGGAGAGCGGAGCTGCATTTCAGCTGTCATTGTCACCTGCCTGGGGGTGCAGTGAAATCACTCCCTCCCGTGCCAGCAGCCAGCCTGGAACGGAGGTGGCAGAGCTGGTACAGACAGCGTGTGTTCCGTGGCTCCATGAGATGGGACTCGTTTCAGTTAGCATTTAATGATGTGGAAATGTCTGGCAGTTTCTGTGAACATTTATGTTATGAATATATTCCCAGCCTATATTTAATCTTCCCTTCATCAGAAATGAATGAATTCCAAGAAGGATAACAGAAGTGTTCTTAAATAATTTGGCTTCTTGTTTGAAAGCTTTATTGCATTATAAATTAAAACGTGAGCATGTTGTTGCATGCTTGGTAAGCTGTACAGTAAAATTCCAGGTAGATTTGGTACGTGTTTATTTTTGACATGTGTTTTGTTAGCAGTGGTGGTGGCCTGAGAGATCTGGCTCTGATGGTTCAAAGGTGATAAAAATGAATACAGTGAATTTTCTGGAGGGCTCAAAATTGCAACTGTGAGAATAGAAATGAAAGTTGGCTTGTTACTTTATCTGAAACACACCTAAGTGTAAACTGGTCGGGGAAGAATGCAACCTGTTGCTGTGCCGTGGTCTCAGGATCACCTCTCTTCAGAGGAAGTATTGTCCCTTTAACTGCTGCTGACTGCTGTCCATCCTCAGTTTTGGATGGGAATATGTATTTGATGTTTACATCCTATGCAAAAGTCACACATAAATATTTACATGTGGTCTTGTAGTAGGAAATGGAGTGCAGTGAAAGAAGGGGTAGGAATAGTCCAGTTAAGCTGGTGAAAAGGAACATTTACCTTAAAATATAAATCATCAAGTGCTCTTGGCACTGATCCTGGGGCTGTTTGATAGGAGCCTTGTGAAGCCATCCCTTGGGATGGATGGATCTGCAGAGCATCTGAAATGTGTCCAGAAGACTTAAGCAATTACGGTTTTTTTTTGGTTTAGGACCAAGTTCTAGGGAGCTGGTACTACAGCACAGGAAAAAACCAACCAAACAAAACCCAACCCTTACCTCAGTTAAAACTTTTAAAGCTAAAATTAGAAATAAACTACCTGCCTGCCTGATGAGAGATGGGCACTTGAAACCTTCTCTCAAGTATAGTATTAACTCAAGTGGCATTCTCAAACACAGTGATGCAGCCAAGAACACTGTGCCTGACCTTGCTATTTTCAAGCCATTGTACCAGATTTTCCCCCAAACTAGAAGACTGAGTATTTGAAGTTATAATCCTGCTTGCTTAGAATGGGAATGTGGACCTGAGCTGGGTGTAGGTAGTGATTCGAAACAGAGTGGGATGTTTCATACACTCGATTATTGGCAGGAAGCATTAGTTTTATTGACATCCACAGAGGGATGACTCTGCATAGCTTTAAATAGTTATCTTAAAGTCATTTTGCTTCTAGGTATGGACCAGTGAATTATGGTGTCTGTCACAGCATTTGTTTAATGAGTATCAATTGTTGGCATGGTATGAAAAAGCTCCAGGGCTTTTCAGCCATTTCACTCAAACATTCCCAGTTAGTGGATTTGGGGTCTTTGAGGAGCCCATCCCTTACTGGCTGTTGAAAATCTGGTTTGCACAAAGTCTTAACAGAAACCTATCTGCAGCTGCTCTCAGGGTAAATCCAACCCTCCAAAATGTGGGGTGTGACTAAAGCACCGTTCTTCTCTTCAGTGATGAGTTTGTTGCAGAGACCCTCCTCCTTTCCAGGGAGTTATAAATTGCACGTAGCTCACACGGTCGTGTTTGTGTGTGTGAATCTGTAGATGCAGTTTCATTGTGATGCTAGGCTTGAAATTCGGAAACTGTTTCTGGGTGATTTACTGGACTCTGTTTAGCAGTTTTTGCTTGAATTCCCTCAGTGCAGCCAGAGCTGTTGGTGAGAGAGGCCCCAGTCCCTCTCGCAGGGCAGGGGTGGTCATGCCGTGACCACCACCCTCCACAGGCAGCTCTTGCTGAGCAGGTTTTTACTGAATCACATTCTCTAACTGTGCTCTTGCAGGGTTCTCTCCTCAAGCATTTCGGTGCTGTTCCTCGTGTTGTTTCCTTTAACATTCATATTCATGGTTTTTCAGTGTTGGCAGGTGTGTATTTCACATTAACATGAGGGGTTTTTTGGATGTTAGACTGCTATTTGCTTATGGTAATTTCCAGTCATCATAAGGTGACTGTTGAGAGAGATGAGCAGAGAGGAAAAAAATTGTCAGGCATTTACAGTAAATACTCTCTGCTTTTGGAAACGCTGTCAGAAGTTTAATTGTTAGGTTCAAGTAAGTTTGTCATGTGCCAGACAGAATCAGTCTGCTGTAATGAACGGGTTACGCACTTCACCAGCAAAAAGGGAGAGTGAGAAACCAAGGGATGCTCAGGATTTCCTGTCACCTTGCACTGCAGAAGGAACAGGGTAGGCTTTTTAACCTAGCCTGTAATTAGGTTTTGCATGGAAGCATATATTACTGTGCTCGCTTTGCCAAAGCTCTTCAGTATGATGGATGAGATTTAAAGGTTGATCTGACTAAATTGCAATGAGAATACTAACGACAAAGATATTTCTGTTGTGAACTATTCCTACCAGACATCATAGCTGTGACAGAAATGGTGTAAAGTAATGGACAATAAAAGTCACTCGAAAATAATACTCTCCTAAGACTGGGCTGCCTTCCCCAGAGCACGTACCCTGAACCACAGCAATAATGTAGTCATAAGCCCAGACCATCATTTAAATATATAGGTAACCTCATAGAGTATCCTGGCAGATTTATTTTATGAGCAAGGAAGAGGAAGAATATTACTGGGCAGTAGAGAGGAAGAAAGTGGTGCTGATGTGGTTGTGTTTATTCTGTAAAACAGTTTGCATTGCTGCAGCCTGTGGGGAGCCTGCAGTGAGCAGCACAGTGGCTCCCAGGGCAGCGCATCCCTGCGGATGTCGCAGCTGGCTGGGTGTGCACTGCTGCGTTTCAGTCCCTACAACTCCCTGTGCGTGCTGAAAGATGGACATTTGGGCAGGAGGTGAAGTCATGTTCTTGACTGGTTTTAATCAACTTGTGGATTTCTGGAACCACGTAGGACTTCCCATTTTGTTTCGGTTTGTTTTACACAAGGTACCCAAACAGAGCTGCTTGGCTCCCCCCACGAGTCCCTGTGTAGGAGGATGAGAGGGGTGTACAGTAACTGGGGGGGAAGCGGATTTGTGTGTCACATATCTCTGCTTTAACAGTCAGTTACATGTGTGTGTGTAAATGTGTGTGTGGTGGGCAGCAGCAGGGCTGAGCGCTGGGCACACGCAGCAGCTGGTGTGTTGCAGGAAGGTGAAAAGTGCTGGTACAGAAAACGGTTGTAACACTGAACACAAGCTGCTGCTTTGCTGCCTGCTCAAGAGGTGCACGGGCCTGTCATGTTGATTATACGTCTGGGAGTAAATAATTTGGCCTGCAGTTGAGTTGGAGGCATCCCGAGACACATGGTGATACCCGATCAGACTGGTCACAGCTGCTTCACCGAGGAGCACCCGGGGCACCGCGGCGGCTGGGACTGAATGCCAGGATGCTGATGAGGTTCTGCTCCTTAATGAGTGTCTCGTAACTAATGATCCTGGCCTTTGCTACCAAGTGCCCTGGGCTGTTCTGCCTTGAGAATCCCACCTGTCAGGTACCTGCAAGGTATCAGGGGTTTGATGGGATTTTGTGTTTTGCTTTCCACTGATTAGGTGCAAGAAGAGAAGTGTAAGGACACTGAGGTACCCGGAGAGGAATTGCAGCTGGGGATGTGGCAGGGGGGCTGACTGCACAAGAGGGTTTCTGTTTTCCCTGTAATTGGAAAAACTCCAGCTTACCTGTGAGTGCCGCTGCATGGAGTGATAACTGTACAGCTGAAAGGTGACAGTAGTGTGGGAGAAGGAGCTGCTTGTCCCACGTGGGCTGTGGTCATTTTTCCCGTGATGGTAATGATGATCCTGTTCTTTAATTCACTTTCTGGAAAGATATGTGATGCTTTGTGCAATTTAAAGATGTTTTGATTTACAGTCATAGTCAAGACTCAGTGTGAAAATGTGTGATACTGTAGAACTCGTAGGAAATTTGGAAGCAGGAATAAAAGGAGAAGCGCAGAGCTAAGACAATGTCAAGCAAAAACAGGCCAGTGTTAAGAGTGTACCTTGTACCTTTTCTGATGTAGTGCAGGACCTGTTGTTGGCTGCTATTTGAAGATGCTCCGTAGAGCCCTTTCCTGGGGATTCCCCTTCCCTCTCCCTGTCCAGTGCCAAAGCCCGGAATAGCCGAGCTGACAGCCTGGGGCAGGACACGCTGTCCCGAGGTGTCAGCGGGCTCCCTGCTGTCATGTGAGCTCTGCTGGCTCTCTTTTCAAAGCTGCTAGTTTGTTCTTACTCCTTTCTCTGCTTCCAGCTGTAGCACTTCAAACAAGCAGTGCCCGAGTGCAGATCCTGCCCCTGCTTGTGGCAGGTGAGCTCTCCTGGGCTGTGAACTGCCTGCCCCTGTGCTCCTCACAGCGAGGGATTGCTCCTGCCCCTGTGCTCCTCACAGCGAGGGATTGCTGCTGCCCCTGTGCTCCTCACAGCAAGGGATTGCTGCTGCCCCTGTGCTCCTCACAGCGAGGGATTGCTGCTGCCCCTGTGCTCCTCACAGCGAGGGATTGCTGCTGCCCCTGTGCTCCTCACAGCGGGGGATTGCTGCTGCCCCTGTGCTCCTCACAGCAAGGGATTGCTCCTGCCCCTGTGCTCCTCACAGCGAGGGATTGCTGCTGCCCCTGTGCTCCTCACAGCGAGGGATTGCTGCTGCCCCTGGTGCTCCTCACAGCGAGGGATTGCTGCTGCCCCTGTGCTCCTCACAGCGAGGGATTGCTGCTGCCCCTGTGCTCCTCACAGCGAGGGATTGCTGCTGCCCCTGTGCTCCTCACAGCGAGGGATTGCTCCTGCCCCTGTGCTCCTCACAGCGAGGGATTGCTGCTGCCCCTGTGCTCCTCACAGCGAGGGATTGCTGCTGCCCCTGTGCTCCTCACAGCGAGGGATTGCTGCTGCCCCTGGTGTTCCTCACAGCGAGGGATTGCTGCTGCCCCTGTGCTCCTCACAGCGAGGGATTGCTGCTGCCCCTGTGCTCCTCACAGCGAGGGATTGCTCCTGCCCCTGTGCTCCTCACAGCGAGGGATTGCTGCTGCCCCTGTGCTCCTCACAGCGAGGGATTGCTGCTGCCCCTGTGCTCCTCACAGCGAGGGATTGCTCCTTGAGTTTCCTTGTGGCAGCTGGAGGGTGATGGTTCCCTTGGGAATGCCCAGAGTGGGCTGTGATCAGATCACTCAGTTCCCATGCTCAGAAGTAAATCCATTCCCTGGTTTTGAGCATGGGTCCTTTCCAAGGCAGGCCACAGTGGCTGCCCACTTTGATCAGTGTTGGGTGTGGACACTTAGTGGCGCTGCCTGGAGGTGTCTCTGTGCCGGGAATGTAACGTGTGGGTTCCTGTGGGGCTCAGGGCTGAGCAGCCAGGTGTTGGAACCAGGGTTTGCTCTGTGTGTGTGGGCTTGGAAGAGAGAGAACATGTGTCTCTCCCTTCAAGTAAACAGCCTTTCTCCAAATCCTAAATAA
Organism: Hirundo rustica; assembly: GCF_015227805.2. Classification (NCBI taxonomy): domain Eukaryota; kingdom Metazoa; phylum Chordata; class Aves; order Passeriformes; family Hirundinidae; genus Hirundo; species Hirundo rustica. Next base: position 1,086,924 of record NC_053469.1, on the reverse strand, counting down.
TAATTAAGATAGTTCCAGCAGTATAACATAAGGTAGGAATTTCATAGGGCATTTTAATGTCAATATTGAGGCATAGTTTTATCTAAGTATCTTCACCCGGTTACTGATAAACCTACAGATGCTTGAGACTGAAAAGATCCTAAAATCAAACTTACACGTACTAGCAGTGATTCTCCTTCCCTCACTGGAGTTTCATGGTACTGACTTTGAAAAACTGTTTTTATTGAGAGCAACCCATGTGTTCATCTGTTTAATGTAGCAGGAATGGTAGCTCTTTTGTCTAGAGACTGTCAGAGTGAAAGTTCATCTGCTTGAGACACAAGAAGAGCCTCTCTCTGCTTTCCCCCTGTGTTACGGGAGCTGGTGTTGGGAAAGATCTGCCAGAGCTAAGGGTTTATTTCAGGGAAACTGTTAAAAGAATTGAGCACTGCTTGCTGAAGAAATTCTTCCGCATCGTATTTTCTCCCCCACTCCCACAAATATTTAAAATACCTTTGTATTTTAAACTAAGGCTTAGTCATTGCCCAAGTGCCAGGCACACACTATTAATACACTAATGAGGTCAGGTTGTGTTCTTTCACTGAGTGAATACTTGCCAAAACTCTTGAAATAAGTTTCTGCAAATGCTTGTGTTGGCCACTAAATCGTCCCTTGTCACCATTAGGATTCAGTCAGTGCCAAGGACAGGAGTGGTGTGACTCGGAATGCCAAAACCTGTGTATGGCCCTTTGTGGGAAAGGGACATGGGTGCATTTACTGTGGCTGTTCTGTAAATGCTGTCACTGTATTTTGGGGCGAGAGCCTGGCCTCGGTGTTCTGAGATGTGTGATTCTCTCTGTGCCAGAGGAGAATTAGTTCATCTGGGATCATTGTTGTTCCAGCACTGGAATGCCTCAGCTGCCTGATGGGCAGCTCTTTACAGTTTCTGCATGTTCTGGTACCATTTCTGAGGGGAGCAGACTCTCCTTTCTGATTGCTGTGTTGGGCTGGCCTGAAACTGCAGCAAGGGAATCCATTCATGGAATTTTCCCTTGTTTGTCTGTTATTCCTACAACACTTCAGTCTCATTTAATCCAGTAAAGTTCCTAGCTCCTGCTTCCTGTGTTTTGCCAAACTGCACGAAAACTTGTAATTTGAGGGTGGAGAAGAAAGACTGGGTAAATTTTTCTTGTCTTTGACCAGAGAAAGTGGCAACAGTCTGGTGGGACTTTCTGTCATTTTTGTTTTACAAATGGAGATGGGCAGAGCTTCCTGGGTGTCCCCTAAGTGCCTGGGAGCATGTAGCTACTGTTACAGGTGACAAAAGCAGTGTCTTTAGCAGAGAACAAACCACACACTGAACAAACCCATTTTGTGCTCGTTTGTTCACTGTGGGACAATAGCAGCAGTGTTTGTGATCCTGGTGGTTTTGTTGGTATTCCCTGGAGGTGGGTGCTCTGAGCAGTGGCTGTGCCCGAGCTGTGTGAGTGGTCTGGGGAAGGGGGGACAGCGCTGAGCCCCTCTGTGCCCGCCGGCCGGGCACTCACACCAACCTCTCCCCTTTGTTCTCCTCAGCAGAACCGAGAGGCAGAGTCTGGTATGATACCATGGAAGGGCAGCACAACCATCCTCATCACCTAGGGGACCAGAACAACCCTCTGTGCAAGCTGCCAGGACAGGAATTCCAGCATGATCCTCAGGTAAGTGCAGGCGTCTCTGATCCATCTCCCTCTGTCTTTTCTTACCTTCATTCTGTAAAGGTCTCCTGATTTCTTAGCTTTTAGCTGCCTTTGCCTTCCTCCTTTTGTTTTTAGTGCAGTTTTAGGGAATATCCAGTTTGGGATTCTGCCAGCCAGCCAAGTTTTCTGAACCCACTTTTTGATTATGATAAGAGAAAAAGGGAATAGTTTGAATTTTTCTTAAAGCAAGTGTTTTAAAATCATCTTATGAAAACGTACTGAGTTGGCTTTCTCTTGTCTTTGATTCTTTGGAGAAAAGGCCAAAGTAAAATAGATGATTGTGTAAGTGAATAAATCTATTTTCTTGCCTCTTATAGTTTCATCATAAGTGCTGAAGAACTAATTACCAAATAAAAGGAGAAGCTCATTCTACATGGAGCTGTGGGCTCCTTGTGAGTCTCTGGAACTCATCCTGCAATGAATTTGTCCATACTATAATAAAGTCTCACTGTAGCAGCTCCTCTCTCTTCCTGCCTTTCTGCAGGAGGAGCTAAAACCAGGATTAACCCACAGTCCGTGTAATCATGAAACTTGGATTTTGTGAATTCTGTCCGCTTGACTTTTCAGCCTGTTTTCTGTTGATCAGAGCAGTTCAGTTTTACCCCTGTGTTATTTTAAGGAATAAACCAGAAGCACCAGGGAAGGCTGTCAGAAAGAAGAGCACTGGTGCTGTGCTGTGGGGAGGGCTGGGGTGATCCCTGCAGATCCAGGGGTGCTCCAGGCTCCCCGGGGCACAGCCGTCCTTGGGAGAGCTCTGGCAGTGCCCAGCACAGGCTCTGCTCAGGGGGAGGTTTCTGCACACAGCCAGTGCACTGCTGGGAAAGTAGCATGGTGTGGAGCAAAGCCCCCTCTCCTAATGTAGCAATTTGTCATATTAAGTCATTTAATAATAATTGAATCCCCTTGATTAATCTCCTAGAATTAGCCAGTTGCATTTTGAGCAATTAGGGTTAATTACTGCCTCATTTGGCAGGATAGTGCCCCTGTAATTATTTCATGAACAAGATTAGGAAGTGTTCCTGTGCAGCAGATACATTCATGGCATCTTGGAGCACATGTTAGAATTTGTAATGACATAGTTAAGTGTAATTAGTAGCTAATAATCTGTGTTCTGCTGTGATGCTGATGCTGAGTGGGCTCATTTTGCTGTATGGTCATTGTTCAGTGAAAGCTCCCCTCAACTCTGCTAATACCCAAGTTCTGTTAATGGAGGGCTCTAGCAAACTGTTCTGAGAATGATCTAATTTGGAATTAGAATTGCAGGAAGGCTTCCTTTGGTTTTGCTGTCAAAACAACATAAAAAGACCTGAATAACGAAAAATATACAGTCTACCAAGGAACTGCAAAAAAATGCATATAAAAAAGGTGGTGTTTAGAAGCCTTACATTGGTGGTATGACAGGGTTGCTGGTGACATATTTCTGGTTCTCCGTTTTTCAGGAATATAATTATATATACTTTTTCAAATCTCTGGTACTTTTTACCTGAAAGAATCTGAAATTGCATCCTTTCTTTCCTCTGAAAATCTGAGTGACGCAGACATGCTGTGTCATAGTTTGTGGGAGGGAGGTTTGGGAAGGTAGAACTGACCAAGCTGGTCATATGAGGAATGTCATTAATGGCAGAGAGAAAAACTTGAACAGAAAAAACCAGAACATGAGTTCTTAGAGTCTTGGATGTGGAGGGAGCTTTGCATGGAATGGCCTTCCCTTCCTTCCAGCCCTTTCACTACAAGCTACTGTGCCAGCCCCCAGAGGACCAGCAACAACGTGCTCCTCTCCCAAAGCTTTCCCTGTAATTATGCTGCTTCCTAAAGCTTCTTTTGTCAGTTCTGACAGAAGTGTCAGTTCTGCTTTATAACTCATCAGTACAAAATATGAGGACGTGTGTCAGGCTTTTCTTTCTGTCTTTAACTGCTGTAGTTTAGTTAATAAAATTAAATCTTTGAGTAATGCTGGATACTTTGGAGTTATCTGTAATACAAAAAAATTTTAAAAGTGTCCAGTAAAATCACAGTTTTAGCTTTTGGTTGTCATACCTGCCCAGAAATACCCCAAGGAAATTCATCAGTGAGAAGGAGAACATTTTCTAGTAATGTTCCAGAGTGAAGGTGTTAATTATTTAAGTCTCCACATTACTTAGCATTTATAGCAGTAAGCAATAAAAAATTATTTAGGAGTAAAACAGTGATATAAAAATATAAAGTTGTAATTTTTCACTTAGTTTTCATACTAAATAAACACAGTAACTCACTTTTAAATAACCGTTTTATGTACTCACATCTTAGCAGCAGAGCTGTTAAGAGATTATTTCTATGGTGATTTTAATTTATGAATGTCACCTTGTCCTTCTATTTCCAAGCTGGTATTTCTCTCTTCCCTTGTCGTGTTGTAGTACAAATGTCTGGACAGGCACAGAATATCTGGATATCAGGACAGATTCCAATCATGCTGACAGAGATGCTGAAACTTTAAAACTTAAGCCAAGTTCTTCAGCAAACTCTAAATTCCAGGTAACAGGTCAGGTGAAGGATATTTTATGACTGTGTAGTCTAATTTTGAAGCTCAAATTGAAAAACCTGATGTATTCTTCAATAATTACTCGGCTACCTGTTTGAAGGATAATCCATATTTTAAAAGTTTCCTCATCTCTTGCAAGCTCAGAAGTTCTTTCTTTAATCAATCTGTTCTAATGTATTCTCATAAATTCACCCTGGAATTTCAGCCTCAAAGTATGCAAAATTCTTTTCAGATAGGCATTATTGAATGGAGGCAGGTGTATAATTTTGGGCATACTAAAAGGGTTTGAAATACTGATGTTGATAGTAAATCATTGCTTCTAATGTGTGCGTGTTCTTTGGGAGGGGCTGGAGCTCCCCCAGTACTACTGCAGATGTCTTTTAAAGGTGAAATTAGTTACAGTAAATGTCACTCAGATGAAGTATGCACTTTAGAAGCAAGGAAACCATTCTCTTAAAATTAATGATGCATTGCAAATATCAGAAAAAATCCTTATATCCAGCGTAAAGATAATTAAAATTCAGGTCAGAAGTGTATGACTTAGTCGGGCTAAATTTTTTAATGAGATTTCAGAAAATTAATTGGGCGAGTATGTTTTTACTCTTCTAAAGAATATTTCGTTTCGTGGCTCTACAGGAAAGCTGCTTTTATTGGCATCTGAAAATCGTACTGTCTGACTTTTTAACTGCTGGTTAACTAATCTTAACAGTTTTTAGGTTGATTACAAATACTCTAAATGCCTGCAGCCCTTTGTGCAGGGCTGACTGGTGCCTGTTCTTCACGTGCCAATCAGCAGTAAAACGACTGACTGTATTATTAATTAACATTAGCACTCTGGGTTTGTGTGTTGTGCAATTAGCAGTGACCCTTCCCCTTCCTCAGCCCATTGCTGGGTTCCTCGTGCCTCTGGGGCAGCAGGGACAGGCCTGGCTCTGCAGTGGGGCTGCGTTTGTGATATTTCTGTTCTCACTCCCAGCGTGTTCCTTGGCCCACAACAAGGGCTTGGAGGCTGCAGGCAGAGCTGCTCCCGCAGTTCTCTCGGGGCTGTTCAGGTTTCCCCTGGATCTTAAGAAATTACAAAGAGGTAAATGTATTGCCAATCGCTAATTGTTCTGGAGATTGGAAGTCTTTCTACAGAACAGTTTTTTCTTATTCTTCCCGATCCCCAAACAGAAATTCTGGACAACTACTCATTAAGAAAATAAAATACAACAGATGTGTTTGGGGTGTGTAGGTGTCCTACCTGCCCGTCCTTGGAGCAGGACTGGGGGAGCTGTGCGGTCTCCAGTTGCACAGGTGGGTGTTTGTGTTGCTGCTGCTCAGGTGCATTGCTGCAGTGCACAGACAGCCCCTGGGGTGGGGGTTCTTAACTACCAGCTACATCCAAGGAGCAAGTCTGTAGCACGGAACCTCCCTAATCCTGCCCTCCCCGTGTTTGGGATCCTTTATAACCTGGGATGCGGGGACTCCCGGGAATCCTCGTTCCTTGGCTGAATCTGTTCAGGTGTGTACAAGATAACTGAAGCCCTTATTTCATTGGGGATATTTTAGTGTTATGAAACCTTACTGATTCTGTTCTGCAGACAATCTCCTAACACCTCAAAATGCGAGCCTGAAAGCCCTGGCAAAATTCTCCCTGAAGTTCTGTGACAAGGGCTGCCGTTGCCTGCTTTTGCCAGCTTTGGAATTTGTGCTCTGGCCCAGTGGTTCCATCTCACAGAGCACATGTGTGCCAGAGGAGATGTCCAGAAGAGCTTGTTCTTGGAATAATCTCTGCATTTCTTGTTAAAAATGAATGGGGTTTTTATTAGCATGAGGAATTTTTTGACTTTAATCTTTGGCGCCTTTTTTTTTTTTTCATGGAGTAGGAGAAGAATGAGACTTCCTTGTGTGCATGAAGAGAACAGCCTTTGTCTCAAAACAAGTTTTTCCCAGACTGGGCCCTTCCTACAGCTGCCCTGGGAACAGAAATGTGCAAACAGCCCAGTTTTCATAGTGCCCAGTGGTTGGGATTCTTTTTGCTTGGTTGGTTTTTTCCCTCCCCTTTTCTTCTTTTTATTTAGCTTTTCTTTTAATTCAAACTCCATTGTTGACCTTGACACCTGATCTGTAGAGACATGGGCTTGATTTACACTTACAGAAACCTGAGCCTAAATTTGTCCTAAAAATGAGAAAGTGTATTTTTAATGGACAAGTTTGAAGATGACAGGGGTATCTTACTACACACAATTTGTATCTGTACATGGAAACTCTGAGGTTCGCAGAAATAAAGATCTGAAGGAATAGGGATTGGTTCTTTGCCAGCTTTCTGAAAAATTGTGGTGGTTAATTGTGGAAGGACTTGAAAATGATGGAGTGCCCCATGTCAAAAGTCATGGAATAAGTGAGGTGTGTGTAAGGCCAGACTGGAAGGGTGTTACTGGAGGTATTTCCCAGGTGTTCTGGGTTATCTTTGGAATGGGACTCAGCAGAGTTCCCTGCTTCCCTTCCAGTGCAGCAGAGCCATAAGAGAAGGTGAAGTTTAAACATAAGGAAAGAGGTCAGTAGGGAGCTTTCTGGTACAGTTTGGGCTCACCTGAGCATGATTCCTGGTTTGTTCAGTAGTCAAACATCTCCTGGCCTCTCTGAAAGCTCCGTTACTTTAATTAGGTCTGATAGGTTGTGATAGCCCATGCAAATCTAGGTCATTGCATATGTAAATGTGCAGCTGCAGTCCTGGCAGTGCCAGAACACATCAGCAGAGGTGTCCAGGCATGGGCAGCATCACCCCCAGCAGGCTCCAGGGCTCTGCACGGCAAAGGGGCTGGGGCACATTCCCCCACACCTGCCTCACGTTTATTTAGCTTGTCAGGTTCAGAAGTTGGTATTTCTGGGCTTGTGCTTGAAATACTAATTTACACTTAAGCACTCTTGGTGTAAACACACACTTCACTGATTTAGGAAAGGCAAGTGAAAACTGTTCTTGATTTTAGTGTGGATTTCTTTCTGAAAAATAAAGTTTTGTAGTAGTTGCCTCATAAAATGTTGTTAGAAGTGCTGCTCCTATTGTGAATAGTAACTCCAAGGTAGAAAATCTTTTGCTCAGACTTTATGTTCAAGAGCAGCTTAGGAAGCACACGGTGAAGGAAATGCTATGATTCCTTTCTGTTTTTAAATTAGGAAAAAGCGCTTTGTAGGTTTATGTGCTGACACCTTGTTTTGTCTGGGGAAAGTGGTTTCTCTGTACGGGTCAAGGAAATCACTTAGCAGCCCGTGTGTAAAACAGCTGGGAAGCAGAGATGTTCCTGGTGGAAAGCAGGCAAATGGGACACATCCCTGTGTGCAGGCTCTGCTGGCTTTGTCAGGCAAACAGCACCGGGCACTGATGTTTGTTACAGCGCCGGGAACGAGCTGAGTGTTCCCATCCCTGTGACGGGGATCGAGGAGAGCTTCTGTTTATCAGACCCCTGCAAAGAGAGGTTGCAACCAGGTTGAACTGAGAAGGCTGCAGGGGCTGGTTAATTGGAATATTTGTTTGTCTGCTTTCATCTTGCGTGGCCTTACTCTGGTGATAATTTAGTGACTTAGAGGAGAATGTATGTAAACAATAAAGCAAAGCAATTGGAGCCTTCTGCCTTTATCTGGTACCTGTAGGATGCCTGTTCCCTCATCACTGAGAGGATGCTCCCAGTTTATTGGGTAGTGTACACTGCCAAACTCGGAGAAATCAATCCTTGGACTTCCATTTTGGTTTGGTTTTTGTTCTCTCTGCCATGGAGCACAGCACAAGCACTGAGAGCTGACCACACTTTGATTGCAGTTAATAGCTGGTGGCTTGTTCCAGGGTGTGGGGGAGACGGGAGTGTTCTTCAGGGGAACCGTGCCCTGAGCTGCTTGAAGGAAGCACTTGGAGAAACGACCTTCCTCTTTCTGTGGGACCTGCCTTCAGAAATAGCTGCAGGTCCTAACGCTGGACTGAAAGCTTTCCCTGCATTTCAGATCTCGATTCCAGCCCTCTCCTGCTGCCCTAGGAAGTGACAGTGACAATAGTGACAGTAGTTGTCCCTTAGCACCCTCCCGGGACACTTGTGCTGGGCGTGGCTGCTGGGGTTGGGCCGCAGGCGATGGCTCAGCCCTGGGAATCCCTGCCCCAGCCCGTGCCTGGAACTTCTCTTTTTGTGCCTTTGATGCAAACTCTGAAATGGCTCGAGATGCTGAAACTCGAAAATGTTCTGCTTGGCACGTGTGCTAACTTTGAGTAATTAATTTTCGTAATTTCTTTTTTAAACATTGTTTGGCAGCCGTGCTAATTACAGAGGAGACCGGCGGGGCTCTGGGGAGCACTCGCAGCCCGTGGAGCCCCTGCTCCTCGTCAGGCTGCCTCTCTCTCCCTGCCTGGCTGTTCACCTGGCACCGCCGGGCTGCATCTCCCCGGTGCCACAGGCGGGCAGGGCTGAGGAGAGGCTGTGCAAGGAGGGAGAGCAGTTTGGGATTAATTAGTTACTTACGCGGAAGGCAAGACTTGAATTCCCTTTTCGGAGAAGTCATTTGGCTTCCTCCAGCCCGTGTTAGTGCTGCATCTGCGAGGGGCGAAGGCGTTTGTGGTGGGGCTGGTCTCTGTTCGCCGTGCCCACGAGCGGTGCGCGCAGGAGGGGCTGCGTGGCGCTCCGGGGTCCCTGACTGCCTTTCCTTTGACAGAGACATTTAACGTCGTTCCCGTATCGCTGCACCTTGGCAGATTTTCAGATTGAGAAAAAGATCGGGCGAGGCCAGTTCAGCGAAGTTTACAAAGCAACTTGTCTCCTGGACAGGAAACCTGTGGCGCTGAAGAAGGTGCAGGTGAGCGTTTCAGCGCGGGCTCCTGCGGGACGGGAGTGCTCCGAGGCTGCCGGGCAGAGAGCGCTGCCCTTCGTCCCTCGTCACCCCGCACTGCCTTCCTGTGCCCAAAGCAGGAGTGCGTAGCACCACTGCATTTCACATTTATTTTAAATTCCACCTTTTGCTTTATGGAAAGGGTTCACCGAGTTGTTATTAATATGTGAAACAGCGAGGCCCTGTGGCTGTGCTGGTGCTATCCCAACGCAGCTGAACCACGGGAATGTGGAAAGGAAAAAGTCTGGAGCTTGCTGGTGGAGTTGGAGAAGAATTTGTGAAAACTGGGATGTCAGAAGTGTACATTTTTAAAACTTGCTTGAAAGTATTGGGCAATATTCAGAAGAACATTTTATTTGAAGAAATTTGCCTTTAATCCTTCAACAGCTCCTCCAAACTCATTTCCAGTGACTTAGTGATCATTGCAGAATGAATATTAATGCTCAGAGTTATTGTTAATTAACACAGAGAAATCAGTGGAAGCTGTATCTGTTTAAAAGAGAAAAGTAAACATTTTGTCTTTTATTTACTGTATGAAATGAATAATAACTAAACCAATGAAAATCACAGCAGCAAATTCACAAACTTGTATCTTTATTTTTCGTGCTGCTTAGAATATTGCCTTTGGGTTCTAAAATTAGTTTTACCCCAATGTTATCCCTGTGGTGGTTTCAAAATAAAGAAAACATTGATCTTTCTTTGATCTGGGGATTGTGTGAATACTCATTACAGTAGAGGATGTACAAATTGGGGAAGGAAACACCAACTGCTTGTTAAAGTATAAAGTACTTTTTTGTTGTTGTTTTATTTTTATCTTCTATGTTTTTGTGTTTAAAGATTTTTGAAATGATGGATGCCAAGGCAAGGCAAGATTGCATTAAAGAAATTGACCTCTTGAAGGTAAGAATTTTTATTATTACTTTTCTCTTTTTTTCTTCCTTTTTTTTCCCCTCATTTTTTAGTTTTGTGTGGGTTTTTTGTTGTTGTTGTTAAAAAAATTGTTTTCAGGTTGGCAAATAAAGCTTTCACGGTAAAGGAGAAAGCAATTTTGCCTGTACATGTCATCTATGTGTGTGTATAAATATCACACATGAAAAACGTGTAATTTGTGTGTTACTGTCCTCCTTCCAAGTTTTCATTTAGTTTTGTTGCTCTTTTAAGGAGCAAAGAGACCTTGAGTATTGCAACCAACACTTGGGGGTTTGTTTCTATTTAATGGGGGGTAAAAATCGGTTATTGCTGAGCAAGGCGTCCTTCAGGACACTGCTTTTAAATTCCCATGGAAGAGGTGGTTTCACCCTGTTGGGTGGAGTTGCTCTCTGCTGAGGACATCTCCAGGGTGCTGTGCCTGTGGGAAATGCTGTTTCTCCCTGGATTTTGTGTGGAGCAGTTCTGCCCAGGCTGTGGGTGCAGCCACTGGGAAGGTTTTGCACGTGGGTGTGCAGGTGTTGTGTGTGGGAGTTGTCACGGCCCCCTTGTGACTGCTGCTCTTGCATTCCCTCCCTGTGCAGCAACTGAACCACCCCAACATCATCAAGTATTTGGATTCTTTCATTGAAGACAACGAGCTCAACATTGTCCTGGAGCTGGCTGATGCTGGGGATCTCTCTCAGATGATTAAGGTAAGGACGTGTCCTGGAGGGGCTGCAGACCACAGCTGGGTTAGAAGCACTTTCTTCCTCCTTTTGCGGTTTTGCACACCCACAGGTCACTTCCAGACCTGAACCAAAGTGTCTGGTGGCATTTTAAACACGCCAGGCCATGCCCTGAGTTTCTGGTCACTGCTGTCTGTGATCTGGTGGGACACTGTTATTTGTGAGGTTGATTTACTCGGTGTGATTGATGGGGACATTTAATTACTGTTGGGTTCACTATTCACATCGCCTGTCTGCCACTCTGAAGACATTCAAGGAAGTCTATTGACTTTCTTTGCAATGGGGATTTGGGTTTGAGAAAATGTTTCAAGTACTTGTTCTTCTTTTATGTTGCTCTTAGGAATACTTGTATTGCTGCAAACCAGCTTTAGTTAAGCTGTTACCACCTGCTTTTATATTTTCTTTGACATGTTAATCTTTAGACATACATCCCTTGTGAGAACAGATGTGTTATATCATGTTTGTTAGCACTCTCAACCTTCTCTTCATGTTTTACCTGGTTTTTGCCATCATTATTCTGTAATTATCATAAATGAATGTTCGGGAAGTTCTCCTCCTCCTTGTTGTCACAGTTAAAATATCTTATTAACAGATTTGTTTTCTTTGCCAGCAGAGCAGCGAGGCACTAGGCCAAAGGCTGTCAAACGAGTTACCCGTTCAGTCCACCGTCAATGGCTAAATTTGCAGGATCCAGGAAAATCTGCTGGGTGTCACAGGAGAGCCCCTGGGCGAGTGCCGGGAGCAGCAGTTGGCAGAGTCACTGCTGGGGACAGCCCCAGCTCAGGGGGGCACAGCTGCTCCTGCCCGCTCCCCTGGCCCTTCTGCTTTGGGCTTTGTCCTTTTCCCACCATCCTCTGGGAAACCCACAGCTCGTCTCGGGCGTCTCGTGGTTGTGGTTGAGGATGGAAAAAACCCAGGGACCGTGAGAGCAGCAGTTGTGGCTGTGTGAGACCTCCCCAAGGGTTCTGCTCCAGCTGGCAATCCTGGCTTACGAAAGTTTTACCTACAGAATTGTAAGATTTTGTGATATGAAATATTCATATTTTTTAGTCATCTGTAGTTTTTAGTTTAAAAATACTGACAAATACATTTATTTGCTTATCAGGGTAGATTTAATTAATTATTTAATTTTAAAAAATAGCTTTCTGTGTCATTATAGTAAGAGTTACATTTTCCAAAACACAACTGGTAGAGTCTTGGATTGGTGCCTTGCCCAGTGCTGAACTGTGCTGGCCTCCAGTGTCCACAGCTCTGTCTTCCCTCTGTATTTCAGGCTTGAAGAAGATGCATTTGTTTTTTTCAAGGTCATATAAATGAATGTTTTCAACTCATGCAAACCTAGGAATTCAATGTTTTTTTTATTTCTAACAGAGGTTAAAAAAAAAAAAAATTCCATGCCCTAAACCCAAGAGGGAACAAAAGCTTCCTCCTAAATGCAGCTCCAGGGCAGCAGGGGAGTTTCCTGTGTGGGTTTGGGGTAGAACAGCAGTGCCGGCCCTGGAAGGTGTGAGGGTGATAAACCCAGGGCCTCTGTCACGCCCCGCTGCCTGCATTATTTATGAGGGATGTAGAGCTGCAGGAAAACCCACCCGAGAGTTGGGACTTGCTTGTAAATGTCAGGCAAACCTTATTGGACATGACATTTAGAAAATTATCACTTGTGGTCTTGCATATCCACTCTTAAATATTTTAATGAGAATTAAATAATTTTATTGTGTATATAACACTTTCTCCCTCACCCTCTGTAATTCTTCTGTGCTCCCTCTCGAGTTTTGGGTTGAGACTGTTGCAATCTGTCAGATTTGCTGCCTGGGGAATTGCACAGTCGTGCCCCTTCACAGCTGATCTGCAAAAGAAAATTTGCCATTGCTCGAGTCAAACACGAGCTGGTAACAGCATTTCACGTAAAATAGAGAACGTGACAACGGACATCAGATGTCAGCGCTGAGAGGGAAGGCACGAGCTGCAGAGAGGGGCAGCAAGCCATCCCCTGCATTCCTGCTGCACATGGCAGCTCTCACAGGTGCCACGCAAAGGCTTTGGTGAGGCAGCAGGGTGTGCGTGCTCCCCTGTGCCAGGGCATGGGGGGCAGTGGGAAACCTCTGCAAGTGCTGGAGTGTGTTTTGTTAATGCTCTGGCTGTGGAGCTGGCTCAGTGGGAAGCCAGGGACCCAGGATCCCAGCCTGCAGTTTTGGGATGCCTGGCTGCGGTGCCAGACGCGCTGGTGTGCCCCCTGCAAAGGGAGAGCAGCTGAAGTCTGTAATGTTTGGCCTTCACTGAAGTGTGCAGCTGGCTCTTGATTCCTGTAGTGGCTTGAAGAAGACTTCAGCACTGCAGAGAGCCAGGGCCACGGTGCTGCTTTGTGCTGCCCATTGTTGTGGGAGCCTGGGGGCACCGGAGGTCCCTGGCACCGGGAGCTGGCACTGCCCAGGCACACCCAGCTGGTCAGGAGCGTCTGTGTCACCACAGAGTGCCCTCCATGCAGTATTCTAGTGTGCATCGAATAGGATAATTGTTCTACTCGATCAGGGGAGAATTTATTGGTGCTCTGGCCATCTTCTAAAACAGGGGAGCAGATTTCCTTATCCTTGTTAGCAGACAATGCAATAATGAATGTTTGCAAGGGGGTTTTTAATGGTCTTTTGTTTCTTAAGGCAAAATATTTGAGACATTTGTTGTTTTGAGGCATTAAATATGTTTTGCAAGGTAATTAAGGAGATTAATGCTAATCATAATTGTGTCCATTCAAAAATGTCAAACCTATTTAAGTGTATTTTTCATAATAGTTGTTAATTAGTGAACTGCATCGAAGTTTCCACGCGGAGAGGAGGAGTTAAAAGCTAATCAGAAGAAAAGTCATGCAGCTGCAGATTTGGAAGACTTGAGCAACCTGCAGCTGACTAACACAATTCCAGGAACGAGTCAAATATGTTGTGTTTTTCACTGATCTTTTATTTATTTCCTCCCACAGTATTTTAAAAAGCAGAAACGGTTAATCCCGGAAAGGACGGTGTGGAAATATTTTGTGCAGTTATGCAGTGCAGTGGAACACATGCACTCCCGCAGGGTGATGCACAGAGGTAACATTAATTCAGTCTCTTTTCACTGAATAATAATATAATGTTCCAATTAGTAAGCGCCTACATTCAAAAACAATTATGCTGATGTTCAGCCAATGCATGTTTAGAGAGGCTGGAGCCTGCGAGATGGATTCCTCCTTCTGTCTCTGCCTCATTGTTAAAGCATTCAGGCCGAAGTGAGGCTGGTGTTAGGAAGATGAGCTGCTTTGTATTCCAGACACTGGTATTAAGTAGAAGTGTCAAACTTGCCATTAGAAAAGTGTCAGAAATAAAATGCTGAGACTCCTGGATATAGTGAACTCTAAGAAATAGTCTTCATTATATTAGCTGTGACCTTAGAGAGTTGAGAAGAGTTTTCTTGTCTTGCAGGCTTTTCTGAAATATTAATACAAATATGTCCCACACTCTCATAACCTGTTCTCTATTTTCATTAATTATTTTTGAATCTCTTGTCTCAGAACACCTTAAAACTTTGAGCTCTATCTAAAAAATTACACCATTGCTTTCAGTGTCAGTGAAGTGCTTTGGGAGGGACTGGACTCAGAAAATTTCCCAAAAGGCACCAGCACCCATCTTGTCCTCTTGTTATTTCCTTGCTCCTTTGAAGGAGGGAATTCTTCACTGTAATTTTCAGCAGTGTGATATCATTTTTGCTCCATTACACATCCTCTGATGCAGTGTAGCAATTGTACCTGAATTAGCTCTGTAATTGGTGGTTGAAATGGGGAGCCTCTCACGTTGAGTCTGCTCTAACATGAGGAAAGAGCCTCTAACTCACTTCTGACTGCTTGGGAAACTGGGGTTCTCGTGGTTTCTACCCTCCATGAACCAACTGGGCTGCACAGAGCCCAGAATTTATGTATATGTGGACCAGTAATTACCCTTTGCATGAGGGGATGGTGGTGGGCAGTGCAGTTTCCTGTGGAAAGTGATCATTCCCAAAGAGAACTGGGCTCATTTCTTTGATTTCCAGCAGATAAAGAGTTGAGCCGTTTCCTACATTTTCCCTCGTTGGTATTTCTTGTGTGCTGGGAAGTGCACTCTGATTTTTGTGTCTGTGCAGAGCTGGAAGCCTTGGAAGATTGAGCCTATCAAAGCTCTAAAGGAACACGGTTCTGCTCGAGCCTCTTTGTACCCTGAGCGCTCCAGGCGATGCTTCTATTGCTGCATTAGAACCAAATAACCTTTTGTGGCTTTGACCTTTTACCTTTTTCTTCTTGCAGACATAAAACCAGCCAACGTGTTTATAACAGCCACAGGGGTGGTGAAGCTGGGAGATCTTGGATTAGGCCGGTTTTTTAGTTCTAAAACCACTGCAGCACATTCCTTAGGTAAGCTGGTACTCGTTAAGCAGGGCCTGGCGTGCGCTGGCAGCTCTGATGTTCACACACAGCGTGTCCATCCTGCCGTGGGGACACGAGTGGGACACGGGATGGGGGCTGCGTTTCCAGCCGTGTGTTTGAAATGCTCCTCGTAGGCATTAATAGGTATCTTCTGGTTTAAAATGGGTTGTTTTTCTCTGGAAGGCCTGGCCTGGTGTGTGTTTACAGCAAAGACAGGTTTTCCACTCGGAGCAGCCCTTTGGCTGCGCTGTGCTTGCTGGAATTCAGCGTTACCCCAATGCCTTTTACCTTTTTACCTTTGCTGGTCAGGGGCTGGGACTGCCTGAGGTGGGGGAGCCCTCACGGCTCATCTGTCCCCAGAAAGGGACTTCACTTGAAAACTTGAAACCTTGAAACCTCGCCTATGCTTTAAACATCCAGCTTTTCTTCATCTCTTCCACATATCTCAAGGTTGTCTTCCTCATTTTTACCGTTAACATTAATTCTGGTGCTATAGGAAACTGTGTAGTTCTGCAGTTCATTCTTGAAGTCTTACAGTATAATGTATTTCATAATTGTGTCTGTAACCTCTTGAGAGGTGGCTGGTTTTCCATTTGTATTAAGAGGTCTGAATTTTTTGAGCAATGAAGGAACTTTGGCTTTTGGTGCAATATTTAAACTCTTTTAAGCTAATATCTCTCAGTTGACTTTGGAACGTACGATATTCGTTTCACTATTTGTGTTTTGCTATTTCTTCTGCTCAGTGTGTCTTGCTGAATCCATTCTTAGTTCATTGGTAATGCTGGCCAGCAGCACTGGGCTTGTTTTGCCTGCCTTGTTTTGTGTGTGCCTAAAAAATAGGAGGCATTTCTATAGCTTACTTTCATAAAATAGGAGATTTCAGGTTTCCCTTTGTATCAAAAGCTGTCCTAGGATATATCCCCACTGTACTTAATAGATGAAAATAAATCCTCTTCACAGGAAGTTACAATCACATCAGCTGAACAGGCCAAAGTATGATCATGTCTAATTATATGATCTTATCCAGTTTGACTGCTGCACTTATTATATTAATAAGAATAAATTGGGGCTTGGAAACCGGCTGCACATGTAAGCCAAGCTTGTGACCTTTACCAGGGCTGCTCCCTCTTAATTGAGAGAGCTGGAGTAGGGAGAGCTCAGCCCTGGTGCACAAACCCTGCCCTTCCTCGCATCACCGATGTCCTGCCAACGAGGGAGAGGTGCAGGGAGCAGCAGTGAGTGGCGCTGGAGGTGCCCTGGGAGGGACGGACACATCACCATTTCCAGCCCTTCCTGGATCCAGGCGAAAAAGAATGTTAACCGCCGGAGAAGACGCAGCCGTGATGCTTCTTTCTGATTTTTTGATAACTTGCCCGAGATGGAGGTGTCGAAGCGGCAGGAGCTGGGCTGATGTTGGGTTTGGTTTAATGAAGACGTTTGCTGCAGGAGCTGGGAGGGACGAGCGCTGGGAGCAGAGCGCGGCGGCTGGGCTGCGGCGCTTCCCGGCGCTGCGTTACCCCGGCAACGCCCCCGCCATCGCTCCTCTGGCTGCTGACCCATGAATCGAACGTGCGGCTTATGCAAATGCACTCATCTCATCGCTCCCTTCGCTTGGATTTGCTAGCAGCAGACTGGCATGAAAGGGCATCAGGCAGTCCCGACCCGGCTGACAGGTGTAGCAGGGGCTCGGCAGCGCCCGCCGCCGCGGCGGGAACGGAGCCGTAATTAGAGCAAGGAACAGAATGAACGTCAGATGAATTACCAGGCAGCAGATCATATTTGTCAGGAAGGATTGCATACATAAAAATTAAGTGACAGTACATGCCGAGGTAATGAAAGAAAAATGAAAGATTTGCCTGTACACAGCTCGTGAGATGCCGGCGAGCGCCGTGCTCCGAGCGCTGGCGGGAGCCGGGAGCGGCGCCGGGGCAGCGCAAGACCTTGGGGCACGGAAAGCCCCGGCCCCTGGAAAACCCCCTGGAAAACCTCCACGGGCACACCTGCCAGAGGGGCAGCACGGGCACCTCCAGCCTCCCCCAGGGCAGCAGGGACCGGCTGGGGCTGCGGGAGTTCATGGGGCACCACCTCAACTGCTCCTTTTCCCTGAAGACCAGACAGGAGATGCTTCTCCCAGAGGGAAGAGCTCTTCCTGTACAAGCCTTACTAGGAAATTCACCTTTTGGAGATATTGGGTGTAGCTGAGGTGAATTTTACTACTTGTTATAACATGGTGGTTTGCCTTCCTTCTGTAATTTTAGACTTTGGCAACCCTAACATTAAGCTGGTGGATCTTGTTTTAATAGGAGCTGTAATAAATACAGAGGGTTTCCATTAATATTGCAATGGATAACTTTTTTGGGAACCGATGTGATGTCCATTTTTAGCCAATTAAACGTGGCATTATCCAGAGCTTCTGACTGGCTTTACAATTTGAAGAAATGAGAGGAATAAGAAAAGCAACCAACTAAACCCCAAAAGAAACCATTTTTACACAGAATAGTCTTCTTTTGGAGCAGATGATTTATTATTTATTCTTGGACAAGAATACGCTTGGAGCAGATTTTCCTTTTGGGAGATTCACGTAAGTCAAATCTTCCCAGTTTAGAACATGCCAATAGCCCTGGATTGGAGAACGTGGGGTGTTACACGTTCCTTCTGGTTCCCGTTTGGATGTGAGGGTGAACAGGGAGGAACTGAAGAGCTCTTCAATAAATGGACCATTTGTCTGCCTTTTTTTCTTTCTTTTGCTTGCCAAGCCAGTTTGCCATCGGAAACAAAACCCCAGGGCTTGGAGAGGCTGGTAATCAGGACTTGGTAAAAAAAGAATGGACACAAGAAATCCACTGAAAATGTCACCAGCCAATATCGTGTGTGTTTGGAGTTCTTGGTTTGCCTCTAGTACAGTATTTGTGGAAGAAAAGAGAGATGCAGGATTGCTGCAGGTAGATTGTAGTATTTACATGGGAAAAACCCAACCAGCCAACCAAAATCCCAACCCAGCCACAGAACCATAAGGAGTTTGGTAGGGTTGTGTTATTTAATAATAATCATGAAAAACGAAGAGGTTAGGGCAACGGGTCTTGTAACAACAGCTGCAATACTATGCACAAACTATTTATTGTTTTTCCCTAAGGGTAAATAGATTTCATCTGCTTTTTTGTTTGTTTCCCCCATGAAAATTAGTGGGGGCACCTCACACTGAGATTTGAAGGAATTTAAAATCTATTTGAGTGTGTTTGACCACAGTTTTACTTCAGCTAGTTCCCAAATTCTCCTGGGAAAAGACCTGAGCTTCCATGTTGGAAATACATGCCAAAGAATGCAAGAGTTTAGAAAGGGATACTTGAGAATTCAACTCCATCTAAATAATGCTGGATGTTTTTCCTGGTAACCTACAAGTGTGGATGGAGAGGGTGAGCCAGGTGAGAGACACAGACTCTCATTTTCCAGCAGGATTGCTTCCCTGCTGTGTTTGCACCACCAGATAGCACTGAAACGTACTCAGATATTTTTCTCAGCTATATGTGCGTTCATGGAACATGCACTGGTGTTGCTCATGCTAAAGCTGAGTTGATAGTTCTGGAAAATCTTTATTACTATTTGAAAAACTGGACTGAGCCATGTTTGCACAGGTGAGAGGAATGGAATTTGAATTTCATTTTGGAATAACTTTGTCACCTTTGCCTTTGTGTTTTCCTGGTGAAATAAGAGACTCTGCTCCTAACCTTAAGTTGGAATAATTAGCATTTCCCTACCGTGGATGTTGCAGCTATCCCAGGGTTGTTGTAAATCATGGGCAGTGCTGGGAGAGCAGGAATGCTCTGGCATCACTGAAGTGGCTGATATTGAAATGAAGGGCTCCAACTTTTGGGAACAGAGCTGGAAGCTCCTTCCTTAACCATAATCTTCCCTATGGTTTTGCGACCTTCATAACTTCAAATGCATTACTCTACCACCTGGTGAGTAGTATTGAATCTGAGCAACATTTTGTATTTTCAGCAGGGCAAATGCTGAAGAAAGTTTCTGATTAATAGTCTCCGATTAGACTGTTCTTGTCAAATTGACTAATGGGATGCAAGGGCGAGCCCCGAGTGATTGCACTGGAAACCTTGTGCAGTTTTCTAGAAGATGCTCATTACAGGAGATTCCCACGTAATGTTGGACAGGCCATGAAGAGAATTGGCCTTGTCAGTCTTTTATCATGACAGTTATTTAAAAATTAATGCATCGGTTTTGAAACGCACAGACCTGCTTGTTTGTACATTTGCTGACAAGACTACAGTAATGATAGGTAAATGTGCAAGGTGGACTCCAGGAAATGAGCTCAGGCGTGGAGCGCTCCTGGAGCCATTAACGGGCTGGAGCAGCCCCGTGCCCCGCTGGGGGCCAGTGACGCACTGAGCCCTGCCACAGCCCTGCCCCAGTCACAGCCACTGCCCTGCCACAGCCACTGCCCTGCCGTTGTCACTGCCACAGTCCTGCCCCAGCCACTGCCCCGTCACTGTCCTGCCACAGCCACTGCCCTGTCACTGCCCTGCCCCAGTCACAGCCCAGCCACTGCCCTGTCACTGTCCTGCCCCTGCCACAGCCACTGCCCTGTCACTGCCCTGTCACTGTCCTACCACAGCCACTGCCCTGCCACAGCCCTGCCCCAGTCACAGCCCAGTCACTGCCCTGTCACTGTCCTACCACAGCCACTGCCCTGCCACAGCCCTGCCCCAGTCACAGCCCAGTCACTGCCCTGTCACTGTCCTGCCACAGCCACAGCCCTGCCACAGCCCTGTCACTGCCCTGTCACTGTCCTGCCACAGCCCTGCCCCAGTCACAGCCCAGTCACTGCCCCGTCACTGCCCCATCAGCGCATGGTCTGAAGCAGCAGTGGAGCTGCCCAGCAGAGCTGCAGCCATGGCAGCAGGGCCTGGCTCTGGAGCCCACAGGCAGTGACCTGGAATAAGGGAGTGCCAGAGCAGCCGTGGCTCCAGGGCCCCGGTGCTGCCAAGGGCACAAGTGGGGCTGGTGCTGGCGCTCCTCCTGCCAGCCTGGTGCTCCACAGCTCCCGGAGCTCCTGCAGCTCCTGGCACGGCTGGCACAGCAGCAGCGAGCCGGAGTTGCAGGGGGGAAAGTGTCTTACACTGCGGCTCAGTGGGGACTTCCAGAAGTGTCTTCCACAACTTCCTGGAATGAATCACCGTTTCTTCTGCAGCTGTATATTTTTAAGCAGGAAAATGAATCATTGCTATCGCAGCCAAGTCAGTTCTTGTACAGAAAGCTGGCAGATGTGTGGGAATTACTTGGAGAGCTGTACTGCCCATGGTGTGGATGCTGCAGGCACGTGGGACAGAGCCATGGAAAGCCTCTGAACGAGTCCTGTCTGCTCCTGGTGTCCGGGGAAGTTTCTCTGTGTAGTCCAGTAAAAATCCTTCACTAGCAGGGCTCTGGTCTCCTCCCTACACAGGAGCTGTTCATGGGAAATTAAACCTGGGCAGCTCCGGGCTGTTCCAGTCTGCCCTGCACCTCCTGAGCATGGGAACAAAATCATCTCCTCGTGTTACTTTGTGGTTTAGTTTTTATAGAATTTGCAAAAATGTAACTTCCCATTAGAGCGCTCTTCACATGAAAGGGAGGTAATTTTTGAGTGAATGACCTGAAAGCAGGAGCTGAGTTCATTGCACAGGGCAGCTGATCGCTGAACATCTTGAGGGTCCAAATAAATTACCTTCTCTGTGCTGGGTCACCTGTGCAGGTGCCAGGGCCTGGTTTTGCCTCTCAGGGTTGTTGCTTTGTGCCCCAGAACTCATTTGTTTCCCACAGTGTGCAGATCCCTGTGTAGGAATGCAGGGGAAGGGGGTGGCTGTTCCTCCACCTCCAGCACCACCCTTCTGCTTATTAGTCCTGCAGCTGTCTTCAGCAGCATTTCAGATGGAGAAATTGTAAACTGAATGTTACAGGCAAATTAAACATTTGCCATCTTGTGAGGAAAGGTCTTTAATTAGGAGAAGGATATGCTGGAATGCCAAAAGGAAAAAAAAAAAAAAAAATTGACAGGGAACGGACAAGCAGGGGAAGCAGGAGAAAAGAGCATATACAGTCCTTGGATGTTTTAATAAATGATGTATCTGAGGATTATTTGATGTAGTTGAGACTGCCAGGATGTCTTGTATTTTCAGTACCACAACTGAAATTTATTTAGGATTTAAAAAAGAACCTTTTTGAGGTAAGGAATTTATTAATAATTTCCTGTAACTTCTGTCCAAAATACTGAGTCAATTTCTTTTGATAAAATACAGACTTGTGGAAGTACATAGAAATGCCCCAACTTCTGACATAACTGCAAGTTGGAGCAGGGTTTTAAAGTTGGGAACGATTATCTTGTTTTTTTCAGACAGGTTTTGCATTCCTGGCTGGTGCTGGCCTCAGTGTGTCCCCTGCAGTGCCCGGTGAGCTGGCAGAGGTCCCTGCGCCCGGGTCACTGTGTGACACTCAGGGATGTGCTGGCCCCCAGTCCTGCTCTGGGGTCACAGCCATGACACCAGGGCAGGCTGGTGAACCAAGAGGATGATCCCTTCCAGTGCCTCTGTCCCTCCAGGGCACTCTGAAGGTTCCTGGGAGCCTGGAAGGGAAACAAAACGTTTCCCAAATGTCAGAAATGCAGAAGATATTTTCAACCACGTGCACCATTCTCTGCTCTGTATGTGATGCTATCTTTGGTTCTCATCAGCTCTTTGTGCTACACATGACCCTTTAATGAAGTCTCTCTCTATGATGCAGGTTGCACTGTCCCTTGTGAGACAATAACCACTGGTTTGTTTGGTTTTTTTTTGCAGTGGGAACTCCCTACTATATGTCCCCAGAGCGAATACACGAGAACGGCTATAACTTTAAATCTGATATCTGGTCTTTGGGCTGTTTATTGTATGAGGCAAGTATCTTCTCACTTTTTTCCCCCTGGGTTTTCCATAACCACACAGGCTGGGACAGGAATTGAGTAGGCCAGGCTGCCTTGTAGTCAGCTTGAGAATCCTTAGAAAAAACTGTCTTGTTTTGTGTTCGTCGTGCACCTTCTGAGCGTGAACAAAGTATTTTAATTTTGGGAACTTCCAATAATGAAAAATAGAGGCTTTGTGTAATATAAAACTAGTGTCTCTGACTGCTGTATTATGGCTGGAAGTTTTTTATTGCACATTGTCTTACAGCTTGAGGCACAGACTCAGAGCAGACACGTTTGGATGAACTGCCCACTGTGCAACTGGTTCTTAAAAGCTATTACATGTATTTTGAAAATAAGTGTTAGGATTTTGTAACCGTGCTTTTGGTTTTGTGATTTCATTTTTAGCAGGGATCAAAGGGTATCAAACAGTGTTGTACTCCTTTATAATCTAATCTAAATATTTTTTTAGATGGATGCTTCTTCTAATTCAAGTGACAGTGCATGCCAGCATTTAGAAAGCTTTTATCCCCACCCAGAGAATTAAAAATCCCTGGGATATTTTGTCAAGAATGTTGCTCACATCCTCTTTGGTTAACAAATGATGGGAACTGATGACATTTTGCTTCTTAATACAACTTCTGGTAATGACATGAAATTAGAGAATAAACAGAAATGTAATTTATTTTGTGAGCACATCAGATGTGAGAACTACTCTAGCTGAGCATGTACTTCAGCTGGTTGATTAAACAAACATTGTAGGACATGACGGGATGAAAGTAAATTTTCCCATTGGATCTGTAAGGCTCAGAGCTGCGGCCGCTGGCCCTGCCCTGGGTGCTGGCCCTGCCCTGGGTGCTGGCCCTGCCCTGCCCTGCCCTGGGCGCTGGCCCTGCCCAGCTCTGCCCAGCCCTGCCCTGCCCTGCCCTGCCCTGGGCGCTGGCCCTGCCCAGCTCTGCCCAGCCCTGCCCTGCCCTGCCCTGCCCTGGGTGCTGGCCTGCCCAGCCCTGCCCTGCCCTGGGCGCTGCCCTGCCCTGCCCTGGGCGCTGCCCTGCCCTGCCCTGGGTGCTGGCCCTGCCCTGCCCTGGGCGCTGCCCTGCCCTGCCCTGGGTGCTGGCCCTGCCTGGCCCTGCCCTGCCCTGGGCGCTGCCCTGCCCTGCCCTGGGTGCTGGCCCTGCCCTGCCCGGCCCAGCCCTGGGTGCTGGCCCTGCCCTGCCCAGCCCTGCCCAGCCCTGCCCTGCCCTGGGTGCTGGCCTGCCCAGCTCTGTCCTCCAGTGCCCGGGTGCTGCTGCAGTGCTGGGTTGCTCTGACTCACTCCAGGCTGAGCTCCCGGAGATGGGATTCCAGATTTATGCACAGAGAAATATTTAGCGTTGTGCTAAGATGTGTTTTTGTTGCAGGCAATATGGTCCCCTTATGGCACAGGAGTCTTGGTAGTCCTTGTATTTCAAGAAGCTGAATTAATTGCACACTAAACATAATTCTCTGGTAGGAGTAGCAGTACTACAGTAACATCTGAAGGATTTGGCATGGGAAGCGTTTTTAAATTTCCTTCCTACGTAGGTAAGCCTTAACTTAGGGAACAGGAGCTGTGAGATACTGCAGATTCCAGGGAGGACTGGACAGGTACCAATTTTATCTTCAGTAGTTACAACTACTTGACTTCTTAAACTTTCTAGAATTTTGAAAATTAAGCGTCAGATCGGCGTGGCTTTGAAGGAACTGTTTTATCTGCTCTAATGTCTCGTAAGGAGAATGTTTTTCCATTTGGCTTAGATGTAAGGAAGGGACGCTTGTTTGGGTATGAGTCACTTCTGATATTTCTCCAGATAGATTGTGTAGATAAGCTGAAGGGAGATTTAATGTACAAATTGCCTTCAGAGACACGTGTGTCCACTGGAATCCACTTAGGGAACATTGAGGGCTTTGGGACATGATGCCACATAGCACCACTTAACTTTGACATTGATAATCATACAGTGATTTTTATTAAATCTTATCAATATAGTAGTAACTGTCTTCATCCCTCACTTCCTGTAGATATCTGTCAGCGAGATAACTTGGAGGGGATAAAAATAAGTTGTTAATTCCCAGAATGTAGCTACAAGCAATGACTTCAGCAGTTCTGGCAAGACGATCAATTTAAGCACTAACAGGGATTCCCATCTCTGGATGTTTGAACCAGTCATGCTGCGTGGTGGGCGTTTTCCATGGAGATCTGCCTGGCCTGGGGTAATTGCTCTAATCAAAATGTCAGGAGCAAACCCCAGTGTAGCATCACAGAGCTGTAGTTAGTGAGATACTTGCAGTGCCTGTGGTCATGGCCCTGCAGCCCTGACTGCTGTAGTCACAACTGGGTGCTCTCTCTTTCCGCTTTATTTCCCTGCATTTACCCTCAACACATCCCAAACCCTACAGTGTTTCCATTTCTTCCTTCCTTTTTGCACATGAGCACTTAACTAAACCTGGAATGGAGAGTTAATGGGAATTGGAAAACCCCTCTCAACCTCCCTGGCATTATTGATGTGTGTATTGAGATCTTGGAGACCCTGTTTAACCCTTGCTTGCTTTCTGTTTTCCCTGATGCCCCCATTAGTGCTCTCCCTGGAACAGCCCGTGCCGGGTTCTCCAGTTAGTTTTAACTGATTGAGAGCAGTTTGCTATCAGTCCTGCTTGGGGAGTAGTCTCTAACTGGACTCTGCAATTTTTCTCCTACTGATTTGCCTACTACTGTCACAACAGCAATGAATTAACGATGACACTTCACGTTTTGCCTTCACAAATCTTCCAAATGCTCCTGCCCAGTGCTGGGGTTCTTTGGGATCCTGTCAGGAGACTCTTCCACCTCAGCTCTGTAGGTTTGTGAGGAGTAACTTAGTGTTACTCCTGATAGTGGTGGTGAGGAGTGAGGAAGAAACATAGTAACTTCAAGTTCTTTAAAAGATAGATGTATGTTTTAAACCAAGGGTGGTTTCACTTGGTGTGTCCTGCATTGCTCAGCACTTGGATGGGAGTTGGTGCTGAGGTTTTGGTGGGACCCCCTGGATGCAGCCCCTTCCTGCAGTGCCTCAGGGAGTCCAGCCCAAACAAAACTGCTTCTCTGTCACCAAATCACCAATAATCCATCAAACTTTGTTCCTCGCTGTGGGGTAATAGATTGGAGGATTTGGTATTGGCTCTCTTCAGTTCTGCTGGGAGCTCAGTGTGTGTCAGAAGGAGCCAGAGTTCTGCAGACACGTTCACTGCACAGGTAACGAGCAACAGACCATTAATCATCAAATAACCCCCTCAGTGAGAAGCATCAGCTTCAGCTGGCTCGGGATGAAACTCAAAGAGGAAAAGAACCAGATTGATGAAGAACATTTTCTGTAGTTTTGTTCTCAAAGCTGCCTGAGATACTCTTTCCTAAATAGCAGATTTCCAGCAGGAGATAAATTTGTTTTGAGGTTGTTTTGGGGTTTTTTAAAAGATGAAGTACATTGCTCATGCTTACAAGATTCTTCATATTCTAAGCAGCTAAATGTCCAAAGAGAGGGAGAGATGATTTTATCTGAGGGGGTTTCAGAGTTGTCCTAGAGCCAGTTGAGTTCTTGCTGGTGGGTTGGTGGTTTGAGCATCCTATTTCTTGTTTGTTTTTGTGTTTTTTTTTTCCTTGGGAAGGCTGGCAGAGTCTGGCACCAGCCCTGCAGGGGCTGCAGAGCTGTTGGGGTCTTGGAGCAGCCTGGGCTGGGGAGCAGCAGATTCCTTGCTCTGCTCACTGGCAGATAACAGAATTGGCTCTTGCAAACTGGCAGCACTGAGGGCTCTCAAATCCTTTGTGTTTCTTGAAACATTTTCTGTTTTTTTTTCTCTCCAGATGGCAGCTCTTCAAAGTCCCTTCTATGGAGATAAAATGAACCTGTTCTCTCTTTGCCAAAAAATAGAGCAATGTGACTACCCACCTCTTCCAGCTGAACATTATTCTGAAAAGGTAAATTGGAAGTGTGGTGTCAGGGGAATGGGGAGGTGCAGTGAAGTTTTCTCCAGGCACAGGGAAAGGGAACCCAGGAGAACCCCCCCTCTCTAGGGAAGAACAGGGGATGGCCAGGGGGTCCTGGATACCTGGCTGAGCAAATTACTTCTGTGGTATCTGAATACTGATAAGCTAAATCAAGACAAAAATGGTTTCTTAATGTGGGGAATATTGTGAAACTGAAAGTCTATGATGCTGGCAGTGAGCCATGGGAAAGCCCTCTCCTTGTTTCCTTTCCCATAAAACATTTCACAGAAGAGCACTCTTATGTTTATTTATGAAGTCTTCAGTGTGTGACAAAGTGGGGAAGGATTCATTTTAAGAAAAGAAAAGCTATTTAGTTAAATGCAATAAGCACTTCTACAGCAGCTGCACAGGGGCTTTTAGAGTCCAGCTTTGTGTGTCTGAACATGAGGGATGGGGGGCAGCATCTGAACCAGGGCATAAACCCCATGTCCCAGTTCCTGCTCGCCCAGCTGCAGACACGTGTGCTGGGTTTCCTCAGGGCCTCTTGAGATGAGCTTGACTTTTTTCTGCCTCACCTAGACAAAGCAGCTGGTTTTCCTTAACCTCCTCATTCCTTACAGTTGCCTTCTATTTGAAAGGAAATGGCTAATGGAATTCTAAATGTTTGCTATATCCTATGGGGTTTTTCTTTTGTTTCGCTCTCCCTCAGCATCCTGAGGAGGAGGCAGGATGCCGGGAAATACCGAGCGCAGCCGGGCTGGCCTCCGCCCTGGGAGGGACCCTGCACCACGCCTCACTTTTTGCTTCATTTTTCCTTGCAAAGTAACTCGTGCAAAACGATGCTTTGAGAACTAGTCTGTAGAAGTGAATTTTAAATTTTTTTTGCTCCAAGCCCCGTAGCAGCACCCAGCTCTGCGCATCCCTTTACCGTGCTGCTGCAGCTTGCATTTCAGGAGATGCCTGTTGGCAGCAGAATTAGTGTAAGTTGACAGATGTGTTTCCTGTCTTTACAATTACTGTCTGTTTGCTTCCCTCTGGCAGTGCTGAAGTGTGTGTAGTGCAGTGATAGTCAGGGTGAGAAGGATGGTTTAGAGCTCCAAGGTGCCGGGTCCCAGAGAACTGCAGATGGTTCATGCACTATTAACGGGACGTTGGCTCTGCCTGTGGCTGCAGCTCCTCAGCTGCTGCTGGTGCTCACTGGAACAGCACAAACAGGGAATTAGAATGGGGCTCCAGTACCAACAGCATCCAGTGTGCTACTTCTGTGGAACATGGCAGTGTTAGGGGCAGAGCCCCTGCTTTCGTTTCCTTTCAGGGATGTTCTCTCCTCTATGGCCTTTTGTGCCTCACCAGTCCAGATCCCCCTGTGAGCGATTGCATGCTGCTGAAGTGGGAGGAGGAGCTGGGATCCAGCCAGGACTGGTTTTCTATATTGGGAACAAATCTGCTGGTAACTGGAGATGCTGGCTGGTGCTGCTGCTCCAGGCTCAGCCCGGTGGATCCTGTAGGTGCTGGTGAATGCCTGTGAGGACAGAACTGCCCGGGCTGTGTTCGGTGCTGCACGCACAGGGGAGCGCAGCTGCTGTTTGGACAAAGGCTACTGATAGCACAGGGCCTGTTTTCAGTAGTTTGTGGGAGTTTTGTGGTCAGGGCTGACACGTGTTCAGTCACGGGTCTCAGGGTTGTGAAGGCAGCGATGTCCCTGCCCTGGTCAAAGTCACCAGAGAATGGGGCAGGGCCAGGCAGCAGGGCTGGGGTCAGAGCAAGGACTGGGCCTGGCTCCATCCAGAGCTGGAAACCTTGGGTTCGTTTGTTAATGCAGCTGAAGCCGTGTGCTTGATAGCTCTATGGCCATGCTTTTAATTACCGGTAAAATAATTGGCACTGTGGCTACTGGGAGGATGTGAGAAGATCAGAGGCTCAAGGCTGTTTTTCCTGGTGCCTCAGGGGTACGAGCAGCTTTCAGTGTCTGTATAATTAAAAGCTACAATCTTTCATGTGCACAATAAAGAGGGCTGGGAGGTGGGGAGACTCTAGCCCTTCTGCATTTTATTTATTAAACGTAATCAATGACCAGTTTCTCTTCCTCATACAGGTTTTTAGGAAGCACCAGGGTCTCATAGCTGTGTCCAGTAGGTACTGGAAGTCTTGGTTTGGTGCTGGGTGCTGGTGCAGGAAGGGCAGCACAGCTGCTGCCCCCGACAGCTCTGCTGGGGCTCCCCCTTTCCTCCGTTCCCTTTCACTGGCAGCTCCCTCCTCAGCTCCCACCTCAGTCGCCTCTTGGAAGTGATCTCAGGTTTCCTTCCTTCCTCTGTGTCCTGCTTGTGCCACTGGTGCCTCGCTCTGTCCCACGCTCTCCCCAGCCCTGGGTCCTCCTTCAGGATGTCAAATATTCTGGGGTTGGGGAAGATTTAAATCTTTAGTGAAGATTTGGTAGAAAAGGTTCCCCCTGGCTCTTTTGGAGGTGAGACACACACGCCTGGATTCTGCAGAGTGCCCCAGAGCTGGGCAGACATTCCCGGCCTTCTGCAGGAGACAGCAGCGGATTCCCTCAGGTGTTTTTCTGTTTTTCTGTCTTGCAGCTGCGGGAGCTGGTCAGCATGTGCATATACCCCGACCCAGATCAAAGGCCTGACATCGGTTACGTGCACCAAATAGCCAAACAAATGCACGTGTGGACCTCGAGCACATGAGCGCCGGGCCCGGGAGCCGGCACAGCTCAGTCTTACTTGAATTCTTTTCTCAGCTGAACGCCACTGGTGCCAGGTCACACAGGTGGGAGGTTGAGCACTCGCAGCAGAGGCTCCATCACTTGCAGGTTATTTGACAAGGACTCTTACAGGTGGTCGTGCTTTAACGTGAAGATTCTGTGAGGTATTGCAAATGATTCTTTTTATTTTTTATTTTTAAGGCCAATAATGTTACGGATGTAGATCATTTAAGGGTCCTTTCTTAAAACTGTTGTGTGTAATCTAGGATAGCAGCTAGTACCGAGGGCTCAGCGTTTGCCAGACCTATCTTAACTGTAATGTGAAATATTGAAATAATTCCTTCAGTGAAATCACTTTATACTAATGTAAGGATTACCATAGATTTTGTGTAATTTGTATAACTGCTACTTTGCCTCTTCTGCAAATGGTTAATAGCAAATTCAGTTTTTACCTGGTGTATTTTAAAGCAGCCATTTATGTTTTTATTAATTTCTTCCTCTTCAGACTTAAGAACTGGGAAGGGTTGGGGGGGTGGGAAAACCTTTTGTTTCATGATTTATTTTTTTTAATTGAAAATTTAGAGTATTTTGCTGATGCATTTCTCTGTCAGAGATGAGTTAAACATGAGCCTGGGGAAAAGAAGACAAAACATGCCAAGCAAACCCCTACCAGCCTTGCTCCTGCAGAGACTTGCTCCTTTCCCTCATTTTTCCCTTTTGGAATGGTTCTTCTTCACCTCTAGGTTCTTGTTTAAAACCAGTGTTTCTCAAAGCCAACTCAGTTTTGGTGCAGAGACTTTTACATGTTCAGTAGTACATCGGGTACTATCGGTGGAACTTCAGCAGTGTTTTAAACACTTGGAAAATTTTTAAAAAATAAATGAAATGCTTTGTGTATGGAATTCTGCATAGGATCAGCCCCTTCTCTCAAACTGTGAAAGCTCATTACAGAATGTGAATGTTTATAAAATCTCAACCTGATCTGAAGGAGTCGTCTTTTAACTGCATAAAAATTGTCAACCAGCTAAATTCATTCATTGAATCAATGACTTGTTTCATGATGTCAATGGAAATACTCACTGCTTTAGGAACAGCCGTGGATTCACGTTCCAGTGTCTCCATTCCATGTGCCTGTCAGAGGAGCAGGGCTGCACTCGGTGCTCCAGAGGAAATCCTTCAGCCTGTGCTGCTCCAGTGCCGCTTCCACGTGGGACAGGGGCTTGTGCCAATGTATAGATTTGTGTGTGACACTTCAAATGCAGCCTGTGCCTGTTCTTTTGTTTTTGTTTTGTTTTTTTCTTAAAGAAAGCTTACCTTACCTTTTTTGAACTAAGATTAGAGTTAGGGGGTTACATACATATATATGCTTTTAGTGGATTTTTTTAACCTACTTTTCTCTACTTTAAGGAAAACTGCAGTGCCATCTTCAACTACTTTCTGTAAAATTTGGGAATATTTGTATAGGGTACCAAGAAAAGCCATTAATTGCTGTGAATATGGTTGGTGTCATTAATGCAAGGTGCCGTTTTACTGAGGCTTCTCAGCAGAAAGTTGAGGCTGTTACTCTCAGGAGAGATGTGGGAAATTCAAATCAGCAGGAGAATGTCATGGAGGCACCAAATTGCCGCCACCATTTCCATGCCAACAGTTGCCAGGGTTCAGCCTGAACCTCTCTGGTTCCACTGCAGCTTTCCTTGGAGCCATGGCTTCCAGGGAAGCTCAGCTCAAATATGAGTATCTGGAGAAGTCTGGTCACTTTCTTGCTACATAAAATTTCATAGTGCTTATAAAGAAATGTATTTCAAAAGGTAATTTTTTGCAATTGTGCATTTTTAGATAAATAAAAAAATTATTTCCAAAATAAACACCTTTGTTTAAAAAAAAAAAAAGTCCAGTATTAAAGGTTTAAGTGGAGGTGAATAACAAGAAACTCAGACTGGAACTGATGCTGGATCTGCCCTGTATCTACAGCAAACAGGGACGCAGTGACCTCAACATCCCCTGATGCCCTGCAGTGGGGTAGCACGAGAGCAGCGTCTGTTGGAGGGGGCAAGGGCAGCAATTCAGAACCACCAATGCTCAGTGTTTTCTTACATTCTACTAAACTAAAACTCATCAAATGCGACTTCTGCAGAGCAGTTTTACGCCCGCTGTTTTGCTCCTGGAGAGAGGTAACAAAGCAGCTCCTTTTCTGCCCCCTCCAGTGCACAGCTCTCACTGCTCAGAGCCCTTGGGGTCAGTGCCACAGCCCTGCAGGGCTGCACGAGCCTCACCTGCTCTAAAGGAGGAAGGGAGAAGCAGCAGCAACAGCGCCAGGTACAGACACACAGGGGAGAGTGGGCAGAGCCTCTTTATTCTGCACCAGCTGCTGTCTGAGCACCCACAGGGCTCAGGACGTGTCCATGGTCTGCACGGTCTCATCCAACACCTCGAGCTCCAGGTGTGCCACATTCTCTGTGAGGACAGCAGTTGTTCCTTTTTCACACTTGTACCTACCAAACCTAGTAAAGAAATGGAGGAAAATTAGCCTGGAGATGGTACAGAGGAAAACTTGCATTTAAAGTTTTAGAACTGATGAGCTTTAGAAGTTTCCTGTAGAAGTCCAAAGTAAATGCAAAAAAAATATACTGATTGCAGTAACTGACAGTTCCAGATAAACCACCAACTTCGGGAAACTGCTACAAAAACAGTCATGTAACTGGAAAGAGTTTTATCAAAAAATCAGTGGGGTCTCTAAGTGGTGGAGGATATTTGTGCTAAAAACCAAAGAACAAACAATTTACTTCTGTTTTGCAACTCTAAAATAATTCTACCAATGTATTATTAGCCTCTGTTCAGCTGCTGCTACAGCCGCTCATTTGGGCTGTTTACTTGAAAGCCCTACAGACCTGAGATCACTGACAGAACTTGGTATTACTGAAAGCAGGCCCTGCCAGGCAGAGCAGGGGCCCCAGGAGAGTCTCAGGGTCACTCACCTCTCCCCCTTCTTGTTGGCCACATCGTAAGGACGGAGGAAATCCAGCTTGTTCTTGCTGATGACACAGATGTCGATGTTGCTGCCGGAGCCCAGGTCGTTGTAGATGCCAGCTGCGATGGCGTCTCGCACGAGCTGCTTGGCCTCCTCCTCCTGGGAAAGGTGAAAAGCTTTAATGTCACTGCCCCAGTGCTGGCACTTCCCAGGACTGACGGCCCTGTGCCTGTGGAGGCTGAGCTTGGAACAATAAATGATACACCAAACCCTTCCATCACCAGGTACTGCTGTCAAAATGCTGCAGTTGGTTACGTTTGTACCACTTAAGTAAAACAAAAGAGCAACTTTTCCTACAGTAATGGAGGTAACTATGACACAGAAGGACCCGGAGTGCAACAGTGCCCATGTTACACAACAGTATTCACGAGTATCTTTTACACAGAAACATTCCCAACTCACCAAAATCTCCATTAGACTCTGACACCAGATGTGTCAGCCCACATTCCCCCCTCGCCAGTAACACACACCGGTGCTGCTGTGCACTGTGAGTATTGCTGGGACTGGCAGCTTCCCCAGCCATTCCAGCAGCACGGGCTCCCTCTGCAGCTCCCACGCAGGGCTGGGGCTATTCCAAACGAGCTGGAGGAAAAAATACCCACGCTCAGCTCAGCACCATCAGGAACCATCTGCCGTGGCCTCAGCTCCTGCTGTAACCCAGGCTGGGGAGCACAAAGAAATGTCACAAAACAGCTTTCTTGACGTATCATTTTAAACCGTGTCAAAGCCAGGGACAGGCCTGTGTGTGCCTGTCCCTGGGGCAAAGGACACATTTTCACTAACAGAGCTCCTCAGTCCAGCCTGTGCCCTGCACCCTTCCCATGGCACTGCAGGCCTTGGAGAGCCCAGACCAGTGAGGGGGCATCCTGCATCCCCAGCTCCACTGAGCCTGTGCCCCGTCATCTGGGCAAAGGGTCAGAACACAAGGAAAACAGATGGAGTCCATATAAATATATATATGGACACATGCATACATCATATACACACACAGATCTTTTCAGTAGCCTGGAAAGTACAAACCAGAAAATAAAAGACCCCTTACTTTCTCAAAGGTGTGTTACTTACTTGAAAACACTGACTAGAGCTGCCCGTTGCAATGCAGGAATAGTAAGACTGGAACACATCCACGGACACAGAGGTGTGGACTCTTTGTCCCCAGGTTGTGTGCAGCAGTGGCTGCTCAGCTCACCCAGCAGATCCTGTTGGAATGCTGCGCCTCCCAGGCCCACTCCTCACTGCTTGGCTGCTATTTCACACCTTGGAATAATCTTCTGCCACCAGACACCAGAACAAGAGACGAGCTCAACACTCAATCTGATAAATGCAGCTTTTTCCAGTGTGCCTCATTTTCACAGCCTGTCCGTGCCAGGATCTGCCACGTGACAGCGGCAGTGCCAGGAGCGGCAGCTCCTGACTGCAGCTGCTGCAGCCCCGGGTGCAGCTCAGGGGGAGCCCAAAATTAGCTCAGCTCCCACCTGCCTGCCCTGGGCCTGCCCGGCACTCCCTGGTGCCCCTCTGAACAGTGGCAATGACAGCATTCCTCTGCCAGCAGCCACTGGAGCAGGGCACAGCCTCCACTGGACTACACAAACTGCAGAAATTCACTCACACTTTTACAACTATTACTCTTTTTTTTTTAAAAAAAAAAAAAAAAAAGGCAAATTACACTTCCTACCCAGCTGACTAGAACAATACAGCCATGCTGCAAAAATAATTCCTGTACCTTTCCTTCAGTGTTTTGGGTAATAAAATCCCGGTAAGCAAGTAATTCCTCACTTACCTGACAGAAGCCTGTCAATGATTTGTTGGAGACTAATGTTATTTTAGTAGCATAGTGAAAGTAAGTAAACCAAAGAAGTATGTCTAGATCTGCTTTAAGAACTAAGTGGTAGCAAAAGCAGAGTAATTTCAAGCTATATGAGTGTTAGATGTAAGAAAAATAGCTTAGGAAAACTACAGCAGGTTTGTAGAGTTTGTTCCACTCTTCCTTTTAATTTCATCCTTTTAAGTCAATACTGTAACCTCACAGACTTCTCTAAATCTTATTTGCTTTTAAAGATGTACTCTATCAGCCTACGGTTATCAAAAAGTTAAAAAAATACCTAATAAAGTGCAGTCGGAAGAGCTGAGCTCTAACTGCACAGAGAGCCCAGGCTGTAACCTCAGCTCCCCCACTGACAGTGCAGCTCAGTCTGTGAATATGGAATAACTGTCATTAGAAAACCCTGCCTCAGTGCTGCTTCCTGCTCCTCTTTTTACAATTTAGAAAGCTGAACGGAATAGCCACAAGAAAACCCCGAAGTATTCCTTACAGAGATCCTGCACGGAGTTCGGCAAGGACTGCTATTTACGGTCACAAAACAGGGGGTTAGCAGGAAAGTGCTGACACAGTCTCAAGTACAGGGCCGTCAATGAGTCACTGTAATTATTAATCTTAAAAACCCCTAGAAGTTCAGAGTATATAAAAGGAGCACTTCCTACTTTATGGTTGCAAAGACCAAGCTAACTGGGAATATCCTCCTCTGGGGCCCCCACTGCTCCTTAAATGAGATTACAGCCGAGTGATGAACTGTACGGCGAGGCAGCGGTGACAAGCAGCACTTTATGGAGCGATCTGTCTGTCCCCATCACACAGCCCACAATGTGTCCCCGGACTCCAATGTGCAGCTCCATTTACCTCCGCGTGACAAATGGGCAGCGCTTGGCAGAGGCGCAGCGAGGGCCAGGCGCTGTAATGGTCAGCGCGGCTGTGCCGTGGGACGCAGCCCGCTTCATTACGGTGACCGGCAGCGCGCCTTCCAAAGGGTGCCTGAGGAATAGGGCAGTAAAGGCGGAAATAAATAACTCGGCACGGAAGGCTAATCTGAAACGCTGTTTGATAAATTATTTATAACACAGACAATTGTCTGCATTTAATATTGGCGCTACCGGTAGCATCTTTAAAAGATGATTTATGTGCTGTAATGCCATTAAGCTTTATATGGGCCCACTGCTGGCTATAAAGTCTGCTGAGATTTAGAGAATGAGTTTTAAACTGTCACTGCAACATCAT
The DNA here is from genome assembly GCF_015227805.2 of Hirundo rustica. Classification (NCBI taxonomy): domain Eukaryota; kingdom Metazoa; phylum Chordata; class Aves; order Passeriformes; family Hirundinidae; genus Hirundo; species Hirundo rustica. The sequence goes on along the minus strand of NC_053469.1, from coordinate 1,052,065 downwards.
AGTAGATAGAGCCTGTATTAAATCTTTACTTTAAACCTGTTATCTGGAGAGTTGCAGTTTGCAGACACTCAGAGCTGATGGATTACCTCTCACAGCTGCTCTGCCACGAGTCCCAAACAGCACCGAGGAGCAACTTTTACACATTATTCTTGTATATGACTTGGATCAACTTTCTCTTCTCACTTAAGCGATTTCCAAGTTTCAAGTGCTACTGAAGGAAAAAAGACTTTCCTACAGGAGATGAGGCTACTTCTGCCTTGTATCAATACTGTCTTCACTAATAACCTGTAAACATGTTTATCATTATGCTCCAGCAGCAAAGGGAACAGCTGGAATGGCTTTGTGAACATTATTTCCTCACATTTTGTAACTTCACAAGCAAGTTAAACAGGAGAGGTCTCTTCTAGATTTTAGAACTTTAGAAATTATTTCTAAATTTTTTCTAAATTTCTAAATCTTTTTTTCCTAAATGATTTTTTTTCTCTTACCAAAATAAAATTAATCCCTTCTGCAGGTTACCAGGACGCTGCTACAGATGCAATACACAGTGCAGTTCTCCAAAGCTTTTCTTAGAAAGATTTGAAATGCAATGCACAGTCAGTATAATATGAACATAAGCAAGCATTTTTGTAAGAATAAATAAATGCAAATACTTACCATAACTGTCTTTTACAATAAGATTTGTTCAAATACTATCACATAAAAAGTTGGTACTACTTAAAGTGAGAATCCCATGGATTTGTGTGGGAAGAGAAGGGAAGGAAAAAAATAAGAAGCTTCAGGAAGGACAATGACAATAAAACCATAAAGGAGTGCTGGGAATTTGAGGGTAGAAAACAATACCTCTTGAAGGACATAAGCACCTACAGGAGCATAAGTAGAGTCTGGAAGAGAATCAGCAGCACAGGGGAAGTGAGGGGCTGGGGTGGAGATCACTCTGTAACTGGAAGAGATGCTAAATCTGCCCTAAGTCCAAAGAGAACAAACCTGAGAAGCGAAGGACTTTGTATTTCTTGTAAGGGAAGGCTGGAAGGCTCCAGCAGCAAGAATAGATTTGGTCTGGCTGTCAGGAAAAGGGCTGGCATGGTCATTCAAACCACTCAGGTTTAACAAGTCTTCCCCCAAAAAAGTGCATTTCCAGTGTTGCCTCAGAATAAGGGATGACACAAATTGTCTCTTTTTTTCTTTTAATTAGACCTATGCGTTTTATGTTCGGCTTCATTGTGACTGAAGTGTCAGTAAATGTTTACTTTTCTAACCATTTTCTGCTAAGAACTTTCCAAATAAACTGCTCAGTAGTCCCTAATTATTATTCTCAGAGATAACAGTTTTTTCCCATTCTGAGGAAGCTGCCTGTGAGCACAGGCTCATCCCCACCCCCTCTCTGATATCATACACCACCAGTATAATAAACCACGTTAATATTTCATACCAGGGTGAAATATGCTGGAGTATCAATTCAACATCTGCTGTCTTTAGGGTACTGGCATCCCGCAGAGACACTTTCAATTTGTAATTGAGTTCTATACTGAATTAATCAGCAGTTTATCTTTTTTAGTAAAATAATGTCTTCCCCACTAACCTGGATTTACATTAACAATTTATGCCAAATTACCTGCCAAGACAAGAAACTTATATGATTCGGAACTACTATTCAATAACATTAGTTGCTGTATGTCATTCCCTACACGGGGATTAGTACAATCCATATTTCCAACGGCACAGAATTAAATTACAAACTCTTCTCACAACTATGGGATTTCTTTCAATACTATTCCCATTCTCTGAACTAAGAATGATTACAACAACTCATTTAATCCATCACTTAGTAAAGTTCATGGGTTTTTAGGGAACTGATCCTCAAAATGGAAACTGGATTAACAGCACCAGAGCTGTAAATCCTGCCAGGCTGCAGCTCCTCCTCTGGCCCCGCTGTGCTGCTCTACAGCAACACACGGACCCTTAGACACCCAGATATGCAAACCCTGCACCACGGTTAAAGTTACTTTATGTTACTGCATATAAAAAAAAATTAATATCAAACAATAACACATCTGGCTTCAAGTAAAGCAAACTCTGCTCATCTGACCATTGCTTTACCTCTGACAAAAGGGTGGAAGGGAATGAAGGTCAACATTTTATTTGGAAAAGAAGTCTTGGACCCTCTGGTAATATATCCTTCCTAATACACCAAAGTGCTCCATAAAGCCCAGGCTGGCTCTCTCCTCCTCCTCCTCCCCGTTCCCTCACAGCAATTGCCCTCGGCCCCGCCGGCCCTCGCCGCGGGAGCAGCACTTGGGCTTCTTGCCATGTGAAATATTTTCCAGGGCATTTTGCCTGTGTTCTGCAGTTATGGGAGATATACAAACTGGAACAATTTAAACCAGAACACCTGCTCCTGAGAAATGCATCAAAAATAATTACCTGTCCTCCCCCTACCCTGTGTAGTGAAATGATCTCTTAACACAGAGCCCTGCTTCTGGCTAGCTTGTCTACATTATTACGGACAAACTTTAAGTGTTACTTTCATAAAGGTGAAGAAATTGTTGCTCTCTGACATGCAGCAAGGCCCAATTTACACAAAGGTAACATTTCCCTTGATACAGTCTGCAATCAGCAAACTGGAAGGCAGCACTGCTGGAGATCTCTGGGAACCCGGACTGGTGCTGCCGGCAGTGTCCCACCCACTTCAGCACACAAACCGAGCTTTCGTTCGTTCAGAAAGCACCCCACAAAACCCCTCTCCTGCAATCCCAGCCATGCCAGAGCATGCCTAGCTGCCATCTTCCAAATCAGCCAGATTTCCTGTTTAACACTAGTTCCACAAAGGAAATCGATCCAGGGCACAGTTCTGTGAAAGATGATGAAAACAGTACAAACTGTCCAACATGTCAGGCAGAAACCAGGCTGCCACAGGATAATTGTGATCTAACGGAAGAATAAGAAACAGGTATGATAAGCCTTTATTTTCTGGCTGACTGTATGCACTAACACCTGATATTTACCCATGGAAATCCATGTCTCCAGGAGACACGAACACAGCTATGTCAGGAAAGCTGAAAACCGCAGTGCCACAAGCTCTGGCAGCAAAGAGTGAAGATATGCCACTAACAGCCTCAATTCCTGTCACTGGATAATGAAATGCACAAATACACAGGGCACAGAAACACAAAGTCCTGATTTTTGCTCACCGAGTCAGATTTTGTCCGTCCGTCCCCGTTCCCCCCCCGCCATTTACTTAATTCCGTGTTTGACACCAACAGGGGTTCAAGTATCTCAGGCAGGCTCTCCAGCCTAAGTCCCATAGTCTGGCTTGATCTCCATTGTCTGCTGCCAGAGCGGAGCCCACAAACCTCCCAGCAAGTGGTCACCGTCCCGCGGAGTCATTAGAGCTGCGGTGTCAGCTGGCGGGATCAGCCAGCTGCCACACCTGAGCCCGGGAGCTGATCACCATCCCTAATGAACACAGGGCTCATCTGCAGCCTGTCACTGCTCCCCAGCCCCCGGCACACAGACACGGGCGACAACACTGCCGAGACAACTACTGTTGAAGATTAGAGACTTTTGACAGATTCCAAAAATAGCTCAGTATTGTTGTCAGTAGTTAATAAACAAAAATAATTCTACCACATTGAGGGACATTAGGAAATGTGAGCGGAGGAACGTTGGAAGGATCTATGTCAGCTGCTTAAAAATGGAAGAAAGTGACATGTTTTCATAATATTTTGTAGTGTGCCTAATGCATTTTTTTACTGAAATAAGAGGTGCACAGTGAAAGCTGCATTCAGGCTACTTTGCATTTCGATACCGCAAAGATCCCACAGCACAAGGAGCATCCTGAGGAAAGCGTTCTCCGTGCCTCAGCTACTTCACTCAGGGATTAGGGGCTACTCAGAAGTACCTCAAAACCCACTTCTCCCAAACTGCTCAGATTGCTCCCAGCCCATGTAGGTCCCACCCAGAGGTGAGCCAAAGCCCGCACTGCAGAGCCGTCACCACAGCACGCCAGGGGACCCTCTGGTGGGACAGCCAAGCCACAGGTCCTGGGACAGCACAGCCGCTGCAGCACCCAAAGGGCCTGTGCTCCATGTGGAACACACTCACAACAGTCCTCTCTTCATATTAATCTGTTCTTACCCTCCAGGGTATTTTTATTTTCATTCAGTACCACTTGATTTCCTGCCACACTTAAGAAATGGTACAATAACTGACTGCAAATATAATCGCACACATTTGTGGTGATCTATCCTAGAAATAGTTACTAAGTATCTGCCAGATTATCTCCTATCTCCTTTCTTCCACCTCTTCTGCTCCTGAACTCACTACGCCAAGATTTACTTTCTTTTCCTTGCAAAAGTTCTGTTTTCTGTAGCTTCTGATTCTCTTCCTTTTGGAGCCTCTCTTCATTAAACCTGACTGTTTTGGTGAAATACAGAACAGAAACGAAGTTACAAGCAGCCTTTCCTTGCTCAAACAAGAAGTCTACAACATAGCCCCACTGTGCATCAAGTAATTCTACAGACAAAACGCTTCTACTTTTCAAACACCAGAAATCAAATAGCAGAAGAAAATATATCCCTGTCCCCATCTCCTGAGGAATTCAACCATCACAGGATAGATAAACCCAGAATTCCAGCATTTAATACTGTAGGCATTTTTTTCCCAGCTCACAGTGCTTTCCCATATCCACTGACTCAGAGTATTTCTGTGCTATTGTTTAACACCAGAAGGCACAAACGCATTTACAAAATGACTGCAAGGTTTAAAAACCAGTGGCGACTCTATTGGAAGAAAAATTGGTGGCAATGAAAGATCTAAGCTCGAAACACTCCATTAGATGTGCTGTTCTTCCACTTACGTTTTTTAAAGTAGATCTATAGCTGCCCACATGACAGATTAATATTGTTCCACAGCAGTTAGGTGCTTGGCATTACATTTTTGAAGCATCTAGAGGCCTTCAGGGCTGAAAGTGTTCCCATCCTCAGCGATCTATAATGGCTCCTCTGGAGGCCAGCACTCCTTCCCAACAAACCCTGCCTCCATAAATCAGGCTGCACAAGTGGCACTCGGGGACGTCACCATCCATCTCCACAGCTCCTCTGAAGGATGTTGGGTAAGGATCATCTCCCAGCACTGCAGCCAGGGAAAGGACCATCACAGTTGGCACTGATAAAGCATGTGCTACTTAAATCTGAAGACACACTAAGTCTATGGAAAAAAACACATCCTGCTGGTGTTAGCATGCCTCAGGCACTGGGAGAAGCCTCAGCAACTCATCTTCAAAAGGCAGAGAGCCAGGGCTCTAGAAACCTGCAAAAATTGGCTAAGCCTGCAGTCTTTTTTATTTTATTATTTTTTTTTATTTTTTTTTTAGTTGAGCATCTTCAAAGTCTATGATTCTAACTCTAGGGCACAGCAGCTGCCACTGCAGATTTGATCCTCTCAGCTTTTGGCAGCTCTCAACTTGAAATTCTAGCAAAAGAATTTTTCAAGTTGCTATTATTGCCTGTCATGGATTTATAAATATTGTGCACTATCTGCTGTGGCATGGCTCTCCTGGGACACTAGTGCATGCCAAAAGCGTAACAGAATGAAAAACAGTTCCTATTCTTCAAATAAATGCTAATTTTTTTTTAACTGTGCTCACACGATACGTTTGGTGATCAGCTTCAATAGTACAGAATATATATCAGAGGCAAAAAAGCTGATTGTCTTTTCCAGTAGTATTCAGCTGCTACTTTCATTAAGCTTGTTTAATTACATTCCAGATGCTAATTTGCAAGTTGATACCAGAGGGTGCAGGACAGTTTGCCTTTGAATCATTTTTCTGTGATGTGATGGTCTTGAAGCACACCACTACCCTCCAGTAGCCCTAGCAAGCTATTCTGACAATTAGTGCTAAAGAAGGGAGCACTGATCTTGACAGGAAAATAGTAATTTTCTACGTATTTTATTAAATTAATCTTTACCGATTTTATCTTCATTGCCATTTCATAGCAAATTTTATGTAAAATATACATAGCATACTTCAGATTTAATCTGGATTCATTTGAATAGAAATACTTGTTATTTTATTAATTTACTGAAAAAAGGATTTGTAAATACAAACTCACAGTCCTAACAGAATATGAGGGGGTGTTTAAGAGTACAGTTGAGCTTTATCATGCGAAACTTTGCTGGTTTGGTTAATACAATTCCTGAACTGTTATTAGATAACAGATTATTCAGGAAAACCAAAGGAAGGGTTAAGGTGCATGAAAATCTCAAAGATCTAAATATCTATTTCAACAAATTGGTAGGCTGCATTTCTACATGCTTGTTATAAGTGACTATCTGCTGCCACTTATGGTTGTGTGTGAAGGCAGTTTAATGAGGGTGACCTTTCTAAATAGGAAAATTTAGAGATTTACCAGTTTTTGGTGCCTTTTTCGGTTGCTCTTACACAAGAAATGACTTAAAATCCAAGCTTGAAAGCTAGCTGAGAATAAATGAAAATTTCAGTTCCACAGCACAGCTCTTTGCCATTTGTAACTCGGGAAGAGGACTAACGTGCTGTGGCTGCTGCTTCCAGGGATCTGCAGTCCGTTTTCAGTGGAATGGCACACACGCCAAGTGCACAGTCACACAGGAGGCTGGAAAAGGAGACTCTCATTCTTACAGCAGCACGAGGGGAGAGGGAAAAACAGTCTTCCTCTCTCTCTCAAGTGGCTCTATCAGCCATCTGGTGTGAGGATCCTTCCCAGAGACACTTGGGAGCCTATTAAACATATTCCAGTATTTCTGATAACAATTGTAAATATACTAGAGGCCAGAAGTCCGGTGTCTTTGGATATGCCCAAATCACAGGAGTCCTGATCCCACTGCGTGGCCCCAACTTTGCACACCGACAACTCTTGCTTAGGTACTGACAGGAGAGGGGCCAGGGATAACTGGAAAACTGCTTATTACAAATGCTGAAGCAATTAACTAGTGGCAAACTTCTCAAAACAAGGAGGGGGGGTTGACTGCGTTTTTAAAAATCTGCTGGAATTGCACTCTGTGATTTGTCAGGAGATGTATCAAAGCACAACAGATCACCTCACATTTTAAACTTCATTTACCAGCTTTATAGAGGAACTGTGGATTCATGGACCATCACCTGAAACTACCGTGCACTTGAGGGGAAGGAAATGACCCACAGCAGCTGCATTACAAAAATGAGCAGCATCTGAAGACCTCTGCTGATAGTAAACTAACTTTTTCTTTTTCTACATAATTCAATGATACTGAAGAGCTCCAAGCTTTGTTTTATCTGCCTTTTAGGCTGAAATGATTGCAACTGTGAGTCTTACAAATAATTTTTAATGGGTTCAATTTTCAATCTTGTGTTCAATTCCTCTTTTTTCTTTACTGCGGAATTATTAATCAATTGGAATGAGAAGGAGCATTCACAGAAAGTCTGAAGAGATTAATGTGGTTTAAGAGGACTTGACATTCCTGAGGCCTTTTATGAAACACAGTTACAGAAGACCCTGCCATTGTTTTGTAGTTAATTTCATCTGGATTCTCAGGTTTTAGATTAACAGTATGATATAACCAAATGCAAGAAATACTCTAGAAAATACAAAAATAATGCAGTGCATGCATTTGTGACTGAACAGCTTACTCTGATCTTACAACACTCCAGCTTTTCACTTTCCTGAATGATTCTTTATAATAATCAAGTACTTTCCATTTTTTATCAGTCTCATCAGCAAAACACAACCTTAGACTCTTCTGATAATTAGCTTTTAAGTAGATATTAAAAGTGCAAACACTTGTTCTGAACATATCCAATCAATCAGAATTGGTTTATATACTACCTGAACAGTTGTTGTTGCATTTTCTTTTCAAGACTGAGAGAGGACAGACTGACAGAAAAACAACAATATTGACTGTGCAAGAGCTGGTGAATTCCTAAAGTCAATTATAACCAGTAAGCTGTATGTTTTTAAAGCCCTCATCTACATTCAAATCACACATTTTCCCATATATAAATCGCAAATTTATTTATTTTACCCATTAATTTTTACAGCTTTGCAGTAAGCTGACATTAGTACATTTTAAGTGCAGCAAAACTAGAGAAGATGTACCTTTTTTAGAGTTTCACACCTCCTAAATTCTTCTGATCATGAGGACTGCTGAGGTAAGAAACACTAAGGTTTAAAAACCCAAGACTTACCTCCATGTCGGATTTGTATTTATCTTCAAACACTGCCATGGCCGCGAGCGATCCAGAACCTGTGGTGACAACACCAGGACACCATTTTAGCCAGTGGATTTAGGTATGGGAATTTTTTTAGAGAAAAATACAGTACATCTCATCAGCACAAACCCAGCTGAAGCCCACCTTAGCTTCCTCTGCACTGCACAGTGTCCACACCAAGTCAGAACCCGATTTAATCCTGAGGGTACAGCTTGTGTGCACAGACTTGGCACAGGCCCACCCCGACAGCCCTTCCCTCTTACCATTCTCAACATGAGATACAAAAATGAGGTTAGAAACAGAGAGTTAAGGGAATGCCACAGTCCCCCCTCCATCCCTCCTGCTCCTCTTAGAGGGAATCTCCTGGGGATGAGCAGCCTAGCAGTGGGAACAGGGCAGGGGGCTGCTGCCACCAGTGGATTTCCTCTGCAGTTAAACAGTTAATTGTGCTCCTGCTTTGTGCCGTTATTTTTACAATAATGAACAATAACAGCTGAACAAAGTGCCAGAGATGAAACCACGAGTTTAATGTTCCTCTCCAGAAAGAAGGACGAACAAGTGCAGTGATGGAACGGGAGCCATCTCTGCCCAAAGCCCTGTGATTGCGGGGTTATAAATGTGCTTTTCATGAATTAACACAAAAAGCAGGATGGTACTATTTGAAACTGTAAACTTGCTTTGTTCAGAAAGAGTGAGCCTTCAGGAAGATTTTCTTGTCTGTCGGTGGCCCTACCCATATTTCAGAGAACACTACTTTTGGGGAGTGAATAAAGTTACCAGCAATTTTTTACTCCAATTAGAAGATTTTTTGGCATTTATTACTTTTTAACTTGTTTTGCATAGTGCTATCTGTTTAGCTGGGTCACAGAGAAAGCCATATTTCCTATTTAAAATGATTTGTGTATATCGCTTGACCACCTCAATGGTTTAGTGAAAGCAAAAGGCAGCGATTAAACAGTTTCAAATGAGGTGTCCTGCTGATTTTATCAAGTCTGCTGAATGTATAATGAAAAAGGAGAAGCTGACAGTGACACTGTTGAGAAAATACAGACTACCTTAGCTGAACCATTTAAGGAGGTCCAATTATAGATCAAATTTAAAGGGTTGAAACAGCAGATTTACAGACACAAATCAATGAACATGGTAATCCCGATGAATATGACAGATATTCCTGTTACAGAATATTGCTGTGGTTGAGGATCATTACCTTTACAGTACCAAATACATCACATCTAAAAGCAGTAGGACACTCTAAGTGTGTACTTGTATTACAGGCAATGACTATTCATTTACACCTCAGAGCAATACACAACTCCATTTTTTAAATGCTGAAACTGAGAAAAAGGAAGGTTTTTAAGCAACTAATAGCAAAACTGAACTGCTGATGCAAACAGCTGGTGTCACGGAACAAACCACAAATAAAAGGAATTTTACTGACCCTTCAAACAAGGTCAAAATAAAGCGTGTGCCAAAACAAATAAAGGAATCCGAACAATAAAATAATAATTCTTCTGGAATGACATAGGAATATTTCTAATGATAGGGGGAAAAAAATCTGGGCTATGGTCTCAAACCAAGCCCACATTCTTGCTATACCCAAATGAAGACCTACCAGGAGCTGAGTGGGAAGTCTCAAAGCTGGAAAACAACACTGTTCTTGGGGAAAGGTTGACAAAATCGGAGTACAAAAACTAGAAAATGTGCAAGAAAGTATAAAGTGTACTATCTGACCAAAATTACTACATTAGCCAATTAGTTGGGAAAAAGTGATCTTAATTTCTTGAAACTTCTACTGATAAATAAAAAATTATCGGTAACACAATTGCATACATGGCTCAGGCTGAATTCCTCCAGCTCCTTTTAAAAATAAGTTCCCAAAAGAACCTATGGGCAGGAACTCAGTAACTTAAAGAAAAAAAAGGAAAAAGGCTGGGGGAATCTTATGTTACAGTACTCAAAATCCTTTATACATAAAGAATTACACTTAATTATTTATCTCACTATGTTACCAAGACACAAACAAATGCCAAATCTACTATCAACCTTGAATAAGTAAATCCACACAGTCCTGTAATGTAAATTTTCAAAGAGTTGTTTAAAGTCTTAACTAAACCTACATCGCTTCATTTTTTCTCTAGTGCTTATAAATCCTAAACAAGCTTGCATTTAAAATTTTGCCTTAGCAAAAGCCTCCCAAGCACAGCTAAGCATTCTCTAAAAGAACAGATTTCCCTGATCTTAAATAGCACGGTGAAAATTCTTCACTGTTCCCAGCACCAGATGTAAGCCCTGTGTTTCCAGAAACACCAGTCAATGCACACATCTGAGTGTCTCCGTGAAAACAAAGCATGTTTGACAACAGGAACTGCTGTGGAAAGCCCTCCTGGCACGCAGACATTCCCTGGAGCACAGAGCTGAGCAAAGCCCACCTGCACCGCTGGGACTGGCCTGGACACGCAGCCAGGCCATGGACAGTCAATCCCTGGGGAGAACTTCACCATCCCACTGCACCCACCTCCCTCCCCTTGTCAAACTCACTCGCCATCCAGACAACCCCACAATGTTCCAGCTACTCCAACTGCCTCGTGAAAGCTGCACTGTGACAGGAGAGCGGGCAATAAAACCGGGAACTTAAGTAAACACTGCAAGTACGGTTTTCTTATTGCAGTTCCTATAAAAACACAGAAAATCTGGATATTAAGGGTCTATGGAGAACTTGTTTGTGTGTGGGGAAACAGCTGCTCTCTTGTCTGTGCACTCGATGCCCACCAATAATTCATTTTTAACAAGCATGCTTTGCCTTTATGCAGAAACAAGCTTCACAATTCCCAAACATAAAGTCTGGAGGAGGATAAAGTCCAAACACGGCATAACACCATCCATTAACTTGGGATGGATTCCCCACCTCATACACACGGTAACTGATTTAAGTCACTACCAGTTCAGGTTGAGCAGCAGCTCAATCTCAAATCCACTAAAACCTCCACAAAAGCCATGTGATGTCACTAAACAGTGTCTTTACCTGAGCTCAAAGGAACACCAAACCAGGCACTTATCTTAGGTAAGATTTCAAACTATGCTCTGCGAAAATAAAAAATTTTCTTTCTTGGATTTTTTTTCCCACATGTTTGAAGCTTGTGTCTCTTCTCTATGTGGGCAGTGAGAATAATTAAAACAAAGGATAATTGGCAAAGTCGTAATTTATTTGTATTATATAGCATCCAGGAAAAAACCCTTTCAGATCCTTAAAACCCACTAATTGCTAAGAATGCTTACGCTTAGCATCAAGTAAAAAATGCCATCTCAATGCCAAAGAATTTGCTTTGCATGTATTTTCAGTAAGGAACACTTTAGAACCAAATATTCAGGAAGCATTAATCTAATATACCCACGTAAAAATATTGACTGCAAACATTCTACAGAACTATAGAAGTTGAACTACTCAGAACCAGGTAAGTTATGAAATAGTGGGAGAATTTACTGTTCTTTAAGTAACACTGGTCATTTCCTGAATTTTCCCTACCAACTTGTTAAATTTTCTGCATGCAACTGTAATAAACTGACTTTAAAAATACCATCTGGTCTTCACTTGAGCAGTTGTACACTTCAGTATTGATTTAAAGTGACAGATAATTATTGATACATAGCAAAAAAAGTGCAGCTCACAATAATTTCCACTGTGAATTACAACTGCGGGAGCTTTTCAGCAGAACCTCCACTGAAGGCAAGTTCTCATTGCCAAGAGGAGTCCATCTCCTCACCCAAGGACCTGTTTGCTGCCACACCAGAGGATGTGCAGAGCTCTGAGAGCAACACTTAGCACTTCCTCATCCATCACTGCCAAGGCTCCCTGACAGGGCATTTATTCACATGCACTCATTGTTATTCAATTTGCTGCTCATCCCAGGTAAGAATTCCATGATCTCGGCAGCTCCTTGGATTGGGATCATTTTTCAGCGTGGCTCCTGGCTGGGGGCTGGCTCCCAGCAGTGGGAGTTCTTGCTCTGCAGCACGACACTGCCACTGCATGAAGAGCTGATTTATGAATATGAAGCACCACTGGCGCCAGGGGAGCAGCTCCAGCCACAAGAGACTCCTGAGCACTCCGCCTGCTTCCAAAAGCTCAGCTACACACTTCAAGAGCTTTAATTTTATGCATGCATTTCATTATAAGCCTTGGCCAGAAGCTTTCCTAGACAAGCCAAGCAATCAGACAATCTTGCATCGTTTGCTGAAATCCAATTTTGTCCTTTGTCAGCATAAACAGTTTAATTTGATGTTTGCACTCCTGAGTAAGCACTGTGTAACTCTTAAATCTCTCTTGCAAGGCAGGACACCACTCTGTCCATCCGGACAGACCAGCACGCCAAAACAAAACTCAACTCAAATCTCCAGAAGTTAACTGGCCAAACATACCTACCCTGATTTAATAAACAGCCTTTAAAACACTGGGGGAAAAAAAACCCCATCAGACAACAGATTAGTCTAAATAAGATTGAAATACCATTCCAACTTCTATCTTCAATGACTTTTCATAGTTTTTCTGCTGTCTTGATTCTATCTTTCATGTATATGCATTAGCTAATTTTGTACTAAAACACATCCTGGTCACTGGAGGAAGTGTCAGCGCACCAGGGGCGGGAAGGTGAAGGACCCTGATGCTGAGAAGGGCTTTGCCCGACAGCGTGGCCAAAAGGAACGTGCGGGCACCAGCCACGCTCCTGGGACTGCCCACAGCAAACCGAAGTTTAAGCAACATGGAACTCAATCCTCTGATATTCTACTTCCCACTCCTTTGAACTTAGTTTGCTACCATGTTATTTTTGTGGAGGGAAAGAGGAGCTGCCAGGATTTCCGGACAGGCCAGATTTTAAAGCTTTTAAAACCTCGGCAGGAAAGCCGGCATGTGTGGAGTGCAAAGCGCATGAGGTGGTGCAGGGAAGCGGCTCCCACTGCCCCATTTGGGCCGCTTCCCTGGCCCCACAGCCCCCAAGGGCCCCACAGCCTCCTCACAGCCCCCTCGGGCCCCACACGAGCCCCCATGGCCCCCCACAGCCCCCAAGGGCTCCCCAGACCCCTCACAGCCCCCAAGGGCCCCACATGAGCCCCCTTGGCCCCCCACAGCCCCCTCACGCCCCCAAGGGCCCCACATGAGCCCCCATGACCCCCTCACAGCCCCCAAGGGCCCCCACAGCCCCCAAGGGCCCCACACGAGCCCCCATGGCCCCCCACAGCCCCCTCACAGCCCCCAAGGGCCCCTCACAGCCCCCATGGCCCCCCACAGCCCCCTCACAGCCCCCAAGGACTCCCCAGACCCCTCACAGCCCCCATGGCCCCCCACAGCCCCCAAGGGCCCCACACGAGCCCCCATGGCCCCCACAGACCCCTCACAGCCCCCAAGGGCCCCTCACAGCCCCCATGGCCCCCACAGACCCCTCACAGCCCCCAAGGGCCCCTCACAGCCCCATGGCCCCCCACAGCCCCCTCACAGCCCCCAAGGACTCCCCAGACCCCTCACAGCCCCCAAGGGCCCCTCACAGCCCCCATGGCCCCCCACAGCCCCCAAGCCCCCCCCCGTGACGTCACGTGACCCGGCCGCGGTGCTCGGGCCGCGGGCGCCACCCAGCGGCCGCGCGCCGCCGCCGCGCCCGGCCCCTCGGCGCTAATTGCGAGCGTTAATCACGGCCCCGCCACATCGCCACCCGCCCCGGCCCCGAGAGCCAGCACCAGAACCGGAACCTCCGCCGCCTCCAGCAACAGCCCCAGCAGGTGTTGTAGCCAAAGATGCCAGCCAGAAACGGAAAATCTTAATGAGAATCTATAAATGTGTATTTTCCCACCACAGAAGCAGCATAAAAGATGCACCGGGCACAGGCTGACTGATTTACTAATCTGATATACTTCGTTTTCAGATCGGTTTCCTGATATATTTATCTGAACTTCCCCTTACACTTCCATGGCTCCATCAAACAAGCTCCCATTTAAAATAATCCGAGCCCTCCAAACAGAATCCCACAATTCTTGTGCTTTAAGGTGTGGAACACACACAGCAACAGTGCCAGTATCTGTTTTCTGGCAGATGAGTTTTATCCCAGCCCATGTTTGTGAGGAAACAGAAGACTGCACCTGCCTTTTAAAAATACAGGTACAGCTTTATCTCCGTAGTCTGAGGCACACCCAGCTCCCAGCAGACAAATGGGATTTAACTAAAACCCCTTTAAGCAGCAGTTTGAAGCGTTCCCCGTGCCCCGGCCCCGCGGGAGCGGCACTCACCCATGGTGACGTAGGGCAGCTTGTCGGTGGATCCGTGGGGGTGGATGCTGTACAGGTGGGGGCCCGTGACATCCACTCCCCCCAGCACCAGCGAGGCGCCGATGTAGCCCTGGTACCTGGGAGCAATGTTTGTCTGTGAGTCTGGGGCCCACAGCTCAGCTGGGGCTGTTTAACACAATACAAGCATTTGGGAACTGTCCCGCAACAGCCCGGGTACAGCTCTGTACTTTTACCAGCTGGCAGCAGTAAAATAAGAAATGTACTAAAATACGGTTTATTTCAGTGTCCAGCAGACTTTCTGAGGCAATGATTTCATCACAAATCACAGGAACCCCCCAGTTTTACAAGCTTGCACATTACTCTATTACTGGTCCAGCCCTCTCACCACAAGGATACACAGCAGTTTTCATGGGTGTGATTATGTACTAAACAAAAAAAAAAACCCTCCTATTTTTGTTGTGTGATCACCACACAAGTCTCTAAAACACCACAGACTCCATTTCTCTTCCATCTCAGTTAAGAAGCCCATGAAGCAAAGAGCAATTGTGAAATCTTTCCTGAAGTCTTGTTACGAAGGTTAAGCAGGCTAAGCTAGGATGCTCCTTAAGCATTATTCGGTAGTTTTACCAGCACTGTTGATAAATAAGAAACCCACTCAGCTACCTGAACAGCATCTGCTTGAGCATCCGGTTGGCCGTGACAACGCGTGGGAGCCGTCCCGTGGACAGGGAGTGCAGCTCCAGGTTGGAGGAGATCAGCTGAGTTGTCATCTCTGTGTCTGCAGCTGTTCCAGCCCCGCAGCAGCTGAGGAACGTGATGAGCAAGTGAGGAAAAGAAGACAGAAGACTCCATGCTTCACGCAACAAACAGAAATCTTCTCATTGTAAAACTGAGCAAATTATGTTCTCACACAGAGAGCATGAAACAAGAGAGCGTAAATGGAATTCCATGAACCCCCAAGCGTTGGTAATAAAACATGATTTTGAAACAGAGCCTAATATTTGCTGTTAGTAAAGAACACGGATAAAAAAACCCAGCACCAACATCATTACGCACTAACGCACACAACGAACAATTTACTACCCAACAAAAAACTGCAATACTTACTAGATATTAGGGGAAATGAAGTGTATTTTCGAACAGTTCTTGTCGGCAACAACCATCCCCTCGGTTGCTCTGGTATCCGCTCCGAGGACGATGCCATCCTGCAGGAAAGGAGAATGATTCCCAAAGCCGCGATGTGCACCGGGCCCATCCCGGGGGCAGCTCGGGGGTTCGGGACGGGGCCGGGCACACCGGGGGTGACTCAGCAGCGCGGAGCCTCGGCCCGCCTCACCTTGTAGATGACGCCGGCGATGGTGGTGCCGGTCTTGCGCGGCGCGGGCACCCGCAGCCCCTTCTGGACGAGCTCGGCCTCCAGGTGCGAGTTCCTGCGACACACGGGGCGAGTGGGGCCGGGCGGAAGGGTGCCCCCCGCCGCCGCCCGGCCCGGCCCCGCGCTCCCCGCGCTCCCCCCGGCCCGGCCCGGCCCCGCTCCCGCCGCCGCCGCCTCACCGAGCGCAGTTGTCGAAGCTGAAGCCGCCGGCGGGCGCGCGCAGCACGGACACCGCCGCCATCTTCCGCCGGGCACGGGCGGGGCCGCGAGCGCTTCCGGGGCAGCGAAATGGCGGCGGGCCGCGCGCCGAGGGGCGGGGCGGCCGCGGGGGGGCGCTGAGGGGCGCGGCCCGAGCGCGGCGTGAGGGCCTGGGGAGCGGGGCGGGAGCGCACGGGGGAGGGAACCGGCCTGGAACGGGCCTGGAACCGGCGTGGAACAGGCCAGGAAACCGGCCTGGAACGGGCCTGGAACCGGCGTGGAACGGGCCTGGAACCGGCGTGGAACAGGCCAGGAAACCGGCCTGGAACGGGCCTGGAACGGGCCTGGAACCGGCGTGGAACGGGCCTGGAACCGGCCTGGAACGGGCCTGGAACCGGCCTGGAACGGGCCTGGAACCGGCGTGGAAACCGGCATGGAACCGGCCGGGAAACCGACCTGAAACCGACATGGAACCGGCATGAAACTGGCCAGGAACCGGCCAGGAAACTGACACGAAACCGGCCAGGAACCCGAACCCAAACCGGCCAGGAGCCGACCTGAAACCGGCCAGGAGCCGACCCCAACAGCGACCCAAAACCGACCCCAGCCCGACCCCAAACCAACCCCAACCCGACCCCAAACCAACTCAAAACCAACCCAACACTGACTCCAAACTGGCGCAACACCGTCCCGGCACTGACCCCAAAACGATCCCAAACTGACCCAAAACCGGCGTGATGGCAATGGAACGGTTCTGTGGCAAAACAAACAAACAAACACCAAAACAAAAATCAAAAAAAAAAAAAAAAAAAAAAAAAATTCAAAGTTGCAGGAGTTCTGCTGCATATCACTGAAATTAATTCAGTGGTTTCTGAGTAAACTACATCCAGCCTCCAGTTTAACTTTTCCTCCAGTGTCCCAAACCATTAAAGGAATGCTCAGATGTATCCACAGAGAACAGAACTTCTGGCCACATCTGCAGAAAGGATGTGCTTTAAAGCAAGGCAGCGTGAGATTTTTCCAAAGTTCACACATAGTTGCTACCTAGATAAGTGCCTGAAATTAAAAATCTTATTGAGTAAAAAAAATATAGTGTCATTTGTTCCCAACAGTCAATATTAATTACTTGACACCCTTTCTCTTGCAGGAAAATGAACCCAGGGTCCCCTCTGCCCAACGAGGTCTGCATGTCTGCACTATATCTCCTGATTATTGAAAAATTACTGTTCTCCATCAGGGTGTTCTTCAAATGAACAACAAAAATGGGATGGGTGGGCAAAGCTAGTGGGCAATGTCTACTTTTTCCTCCAACACCCAAAAATACTTGCCCATGGGAGAGAACAAAAAACAGCCGCGGGGAAGAAATCCAAACCCCAGCCTCTCTCTTGATTGTGCCAGTCTTGCAGAAAAAAAGCCACCAGAACAAGCAAGACCATCCTTCAAGTAAACACACAGAGAACCTGCTCTCTGCACGCTCTTCTCCCTTCTCTCAGCCCCTGGATAACTGAAATCCCATGTTCTGGTACACCAGTGAAGCTGGAAAGCTGTCTGAGAGACAGAATATCCTGCTGCCAGATGCTCTTTTTTCATTCTAACACAGTTGTTTTTCTCTTCACTTGATAAAGTTAAAATAAACAGTCTCTGGGGTGAATACCAGGCATCAAAATTGGATTGGCATATAAACTGTGGAGCAGTTGGTGGTGGGGAGTCTGGGGAAAAGGAAACAGCAGGTTTTAGCTAGAGGGGACAACAGCTTTATTTCCCTTTTGGTCCTTGACAACTAAGCAGATGTCCCACAATTATTGTTTTACCTTCTAGAAATATAGTGCCTTTCCCACCCTCCCAGGTGCACACAGGACTGGCCCTCCTGCAGATGTGCAGGTACCTCTCCTCCCAGTCCAAAGCCGTCTTGGTGCACCACTAGCTCCATCTATTGCTGGGTGATGGCTGGCTGAGAGTCAGACAAATCCTTGCTTCGCCCTCAGCTTCCTGGGATGCCTATTTCCAATCCCATTAATGTAGATGCAACTGATGGCCTAAAGAATAATGATCTCTGATCATCTGACGTGGGCTTTTTTTGTACTGTAAACTTTGCATCTGGGTTGATGTCCACTGTGGACTCAAGTGTCTGTTGATGTCCTTGAGAGCCCTTTGGTGCAGCGGTCTCTAAACCCTGACAGCAGTGATGGGTAATAGGAGGTGTCCCTGGGCACTCCCTCTGTCACTGGGCACCCGCTGTGCAGGGTTGGGCGATGGCACTGTTCTGAAGAGCTTGGGAAGTCCAAAAGTATGCAGAACAATAAACACTGGGGAAGACAGTGTCTGGTTCCATTAATTTTAAGGTTCTGATCCCGTCTATAAAGAAGTGCTTGTTATACATCTGGGAACGCCTAGGGCTGCACACATCAGAGCTCACCTTAACTTGCTACAATGAACAGCCCTAAAGCCTGAAAAACGCAAACTTTTCTCTTTATTTTTTTAAAAGCAGTCCTGAAGTCTGTTTCTAGCCTTAACAAAGCTGCAATCCAGGTTTATCATCCTACAAGACATCTGACAGGGAAGTTAAATAGCACTCCAGACACATTTTTTGAAACTTACTTGGGACTGGAGGAATGTTTAGTGTTATCTCAGCAGGTGGGCATTGGAGCTGAGGTCTGTCTTCACTGTGTGTGTGTAATGTTTAAACTCCCAGGTATTTTGGTGTCTGCACTGACACCTGCCTGGTTTCCCAGTTTTGTGTTCAGTGCTGTCTCAAAGTGTGAATGACAAATGACATCTTAAATTCTTGGACCTTTTGAAGAGACATTGGGTAACTTGGAATGTTTGACAAAACCTTCAGTGTGGTTTTCCTCTGCGAAGCTTGCACCTGCTCTTGCAGTATGAGAGGCAAACATGCTGTTTCAGGGTAACTAGAGGAAATCACCAGGCAGTTTTTTGCTTTCTGGAATAAAGGAGTTAGAAAAAGTCAAGTCTTACCAGGTGAGGCTGGCCTCTGCACCACCCACCCAGTCCTGCACAGGACAGGTTTTCATTAGAGCTGGTCAGAGGCAAAGCAAACCAGGCAGGAGCTGAAAGCACTGCTGGTGCTCCTGACCCCTCATCACGGCTGTGCCTGGTGCATATGCCAACATATTCCTGGTTGGGGTTGGTAGATATTCGTAACTCCTGAACTAGCCAGCAACTCCTGTAATGTCCCAAGGTGAACTTGTGTTAGGAGCGGAGCCAGGCAGGGAGATAATCGCTGAACTGGAGAATAGATGCACCATGTGTCTCTCCTGTTCCAAACCACTCTAATTTCAAACATCTCGCCTCAACAACGATCTGTTAACGAGCTGCAAGCCAAGAATCTGTCAGAAGAATTTAAATACAATTCTGACAAGATCAGAACTAGATAGACTCAAACTTTACCAACCTGTGGCTAAACCAAAGCTAATCTGGTAAGTGTTTCCCCATGTCGGGACAGAGGGTAAGCTTGCTGAGATCTTCTTCATTGTAATTGAAACATCCAAAAGCAGACTGATTCGACATATTTAAATTCATTAGAGGAAATAGAGTGTTGACTTGAGTCCAGGAGGATGCCCTCATTACTTTGAAAACTGAAAGAAGAGGTTGAAGCTGGAGCAGACAAGTGGTGCAGGCAAGGGGATGATGTAGTGAGATCTGAAGGAAGTTGCAAAGAGCTTCTGAAAAAGACATTTTCTGAGTGGGAATGGCTTCTGGCAGAGGTGTAGATGTGAGAACAGACTGTCTCCTTCCATGGGACGGCATGTCAGTGAAAGGGGTGTGAGGGGGGCATTCCCAGTCCAGGTTGGGAATATGCACTTGAGTTGACTGAACTCCAAAACTGCGGAGACACCCAGGGCTCAGCTGGACACTATGTGCTTCCTCTTTCTTGGCATCTGTGTTCCTGTAAACTGATGTGGAGCTGCTTATTCCAGTTGTTTGTAGACCCTCCTGTCTCGTGACTGATGTGATTAAACCCAGTGAAGAGAGGGTTTCCCTGCTGCCAGGCTCCTGCAGAGAAGACTTGGGCCATCTGCTTAATGGTCTGTTGCATTTCTGGCCGCTGCTGCTGTCGAAGTGGCTGGAGCTCTACTGTTGTGCAACAGCCACGTATGGAAACCTTTATCCTTTAATGCGAAAAATGGGAAAGACAGATGCAATCTGGGTCTAATATTGTTCTTGTATGTTTTCCTCTCGTCTCTCAGGAGCTCTCTTGCTGCTGCCTTTCCTCACTCTGACCACCAGAGCTCTTCTTTTTACTTGATAAAGCAGGCACAGTCACTGTCCCCCAAATCCAGATCCCTGCCTGAGGTTGTTCCTCAGGACCTCCAGAGGATATGAACCATCTCCCCATGATGGTTGTGCCCTCAGCCTGTGCATATTGACATCTCACAGAAATGACGGTTTGCAGAGTTTTTCCTAGCTGTGATTCCATGTCCAAGATGCACAGTGGATGTCTGCTTAAACCAGCAAAACCCCTTTGTTAGAAAACTATGGGAAAAAAGGTATCAGAAAGATTTAATCTTTCAAAGAGGATCAGAACCAAATGCCCTGTCTTGCTGGTAGGAGTACGGGAGATTTAGGAGAAGTTAGTAACTTGAGGAAAAAAACACCAAAAAGATGAGTAATACAGGCAGCTCCTGTTTTTTCTATTAAGTTTCTGGGCTATACAGATTTGTTATAAATGATGGCACTAAATAACCAGCCATGCCCAAGCTCCCTGAAAGGCTCTGTAATATCAGCAGCTGATGTCCCACTGCGCAGGGACACAATTGGGTCTGTTCCTCCAGACAATACACCTGTCACTGGGAAACAGAAAGCTGGCAATTAGCGGGGAGGCTCTGCGTTGGGCTTTCATCCCAGACAATGAGAAGGGCCTGGAAGAGTGAGATTAAGGCTGGCATGTCCACAAGAGATTGCTGAAACAAACCTCATTGAAACTTGGGGGCATTTAAGAAGCAAAAACAAGAAAATAAAACCCTGGTTAAATCTAACTCTACAAACAAGTTAGAAAGCAAAATAGCACTGGAATAGGATCCTTTGCATTAGAAATATAAGTCTGGGGTTGTAGAGGAAACTTTCTTCTCAGCTGAGCTGTCTAGTAGTTGTCAGTGTATCATAGGAAATTAAATCAAGTGGGATTCTGCACCCAAGCGCTGCAGAGTTCTGGGAGTTCTGCATTGCTCAGCCAGGACCAGGACTAAGCAGCAGCCTCCACAGACAAGATTTTTTACCTAACTAATGCAAGTTCCACCCCCAGGCACTCCATACCTTGCACTCTGAATGTTTAAAGGTCTCCCAAATTACCGGCCCTACGACGGCCCTGAAAGCAGCGCAGCAGCAATGCACTGGCACAAGTAGTGTCAGTGACTGCCTGTGACCAGTCCTGAACGTGGGAGGGACCAGCTGTTAGAAAGGAACTCATTTGGTCAGGAAGTCTCAAACATTCTTTTTCTCCTGGTGCAGGTGTTCTTTCAACACACAGGAATCAGGAAAGCCGGAGGAAATTTAGGAAAATATTTTCTTTGCTATCAGCTCCATCTCCCCAGGGATGTCACTTAGGATTGCCACATGCCATAAAGCAGTGGGTGGGGTTGTCCAATGTCTACACCCATGCTGTGCTTTGAGCAGGGCTCCAAGCAGGGGCACAGCTCCCACTGCAGACCCCTGCACGTCCCTGCTCACCAGCGGCTGAGGTGTGATTGCTGTGCTGAGGGCAGGTCAGCTGCTGCTGACAGGGGCACGGGGCAGCGAGGGCTGCAGGGAGAGCTGTACATTTTCTGTCCCAGCAGGTGCTCGGTACAGGCAGGCTCTTGAGACCTCTGTGGGTCACTCTGTCCCCCTGGGGAGGTACTGCTCTGCCTGTGACCTTGTGCCCTCCGCTTCCTGGGGGACATATCCATCACCTACCGGGCTCTTGATGGGAAGCCTGTAGCGTCAGGAAGTTTGGTCAACCCTGATGTGACAGACTTGAAAGGAGAAGGGGAGAGGAAACTAAGAGAACTAGACAAATAATGGCATTGCCAAACATGGGGGTGTCTGGCCATAAAATCACATCAGTGCAGACCTTCAGAGTGCAGGGTGAGGAGCCTGCTTGGACACCTGAGGAAATAGCTTGAGCACGTGTCTTCTCTGTCCCTGCCCTGCCGAGCTGTGAATGGGAAATGGCACCTGCCATCCCAAGTCCAGACTGTGCTCCTGACGACTCCTGCACGTCCAGTCAGCGGCTGCTGTGCAGGTGCAGACCAGTTTTCTAGGTGAGGTGAGTGTGGAGGTCAGGCTGTGACACTGTGCCTTTGTCCAGAGGGGCTGGGAGAGTTGTCTGGCTTTTTCCAGGCACTGCTGCTTCTGATAACTTGATCCAAGTGAGGGTGGTAACGTGTGTTAAGAGCCTCCTTGCAGTGACAGAGATGGGATGTCCTGCGCTGGCAGCTCCCTGGGAGCACGAACAGAGGGAAGCTGTGCCGTGACCAGAGCACTGCAATGCAGGGTTAATTGCTTCCTGAATGCTAATGAATCTTCTTTTGGGAGAGCTGGCATGGAGAACCCGCAGCAGCACAAGCCAGCAGCAGCTTGTGAAACATTCAGATGTGTGAAAGGGTCAAATAATTGCAATATGGCAGTTGTGTGACACGCGTTCACAGCCCCAGTACCGGGAGGGAGGTAAGACTGCATCTCTCCTACTGGTGCCTCCTGAGTCAGCCCTTGGGAAACCTGCCTTGGGTCGAAACTGATTCTAATGGAAGTCTAAACTCAGTGAGGAGGAGTTGGGTTAGAGAGAGTGTCAGTTCTGAGCAGTAAACAGCAGGACAAAAAAAGACTGGAGGAGAATAACGTGTTCAGCTGGGCTAGGGGAATGCTGTTTTGAAGGATAACTCTGCAAGGGACAGGCTTGCACATGACTGAGTGATCTCTGACACGCTCCGTGCTTTGTTCCATTTCTCACTGCATCTTGCTCAGACACATGGCTTCTACTCCATTTGGCAAATATTTGATTTATAAAGATTAACATGTTTCTCGCCCATGTGCTGGGAAGCTCTTCCAAGGGTTGTGTGAAAGATGTGCCTTGAGGGTGGCAGCTCAGGGTTTACTCACTGCTAAGAAAATGTTCCTTAAAATGCACCTGAGCTGATTTTTTTAATTGATTGAGTGTAAACAGAACTACAACCTATTCCAAACCAAGTTAACCCAGAGTGACAGCATCACCCAAATGGCACAACACAACTTGCCCTCTGCTCAGCTGCTTGTTAGAGAGATTTACCAGCATTCAAAGTGCTTTGGGATTTTGCCATCCAACCATCCCAAGGTCATATGCCTGCTTGCCAAGGTCTTCATGTGCTGGATAGACACCTCTTAACTCTGGGAACTCTGTCATTTCCAGTTTATGTTAAGATGTATGAATGAAGGTGATTCCAGAAACTGCAGTTGCCCTAAGGAGACAGCTGACTGGCTTTGTGGGAATCAGTGCTGATGCAATGAGGAACTGCCAGAACTGGTGGCAACAAATCTGCTCCATGGCAAGGAGCAAACAGTTGGCAGTGCCCATGTGTGCATAGAAATCGTCTGGAGAGCCGGGAGGTCCAAAGGAACCACACTTCCTGGGCTGTGCTCTTTGGGGCCTTTTCACTCTGATTTTAGGTGGAAGCACAATGGGATGCCAACTATTGGTTTACGCTTGCTGGCTGTGGCTTTTCCTTTGAAATGCCAGTGAAGCTTTCTTTCCAGGGTCTCTAGAGCCATCCTTGATGCCAGCCAAAGCATCAAGTCTTAATTTTAAGTCCAGTGTATATTTATGGACATTAGTTCATGTTTAAATCCAGGTAACTGGTGTAAGTGAGGTTGAAAACTTGGGCAGCATTCAGTGATCACAGGAAACTTCCCTGCACCTCTCTGCATGTGCACAGAGAAAGGTTTGTTTGTATATACAGAGAAGAGTGGGGCTGAGGGCTTGATTCCTTTTCTAATGCTACCAGAAAACTCTATTTTGTGCTCTTACAAAAGGTGATTCATTCTGTCTAAGACACAGGCACAAAGACCACAGTTTTGCTGTCTGCTGGGAAGCCCTAACTCTCATTAAACCAAATCCAGCCCTAAATTTGAAATAATTTTGCGGTTTCCCTCTGAAGGTCTTTGGCGTAAAGCTGGGCTCTGCCTCGTGCCCTTTGCTCCCTCCATTACCGAGGGAAGCAGGATCCAGTTTTGGCCAAACCACGGCGAGCAGCAGAGCCTTCTGCAGTGCTGCCGTGCTGTTGGCAGGCCTTTGGCGCTCTGTGCCATGCTGCCCAGGAGTGCCAGGCCATTTCCCAACTGGCAGGGGTGACTAAGCAGCCCAGAGCAGCTGCCTCCAAGGTCCATTCTTCCCTGGGAGATTTATTGCCGAGAGCAGAGGCGTTGGGATGGGAAAATTGCCTTCATTCCCAGGCGAAGACCCTGCAGAACAAAAGCCAGTTGCTGGTGAATCCATGGTGTGATTCAAGCATTTACTGTGACGGGAGGAGTGGGAACTGCTTGTCCGTTGCTGTAGCAAAAGCGAGTGGGCATCACCCGAAGGAGCAGCTCTGGCTGGTGAGGTGGGGACTGCCACAGCCATGGGGGTGACCTGGACCCCCCAGCCTTGGCGTTCTCCCCGGGGCAGCTGCAGGCCCCGGAGTGAGGAAATGCTGGAACGCTGAAGCTGCTCGGTGAGGACATTGCACCAGGCACCCACTGGACATTTCCAGACCTGTCCCTCTTTGCCTGCACGCCTGGGCTGTTTTGGGCTCTTGCTACTGTGAGGATCCCGAGTCACTCCCCCACCGCCAGATTTCTTTGCCATGATCATGCGCCACATTTTCTGGGAAGGTTTATTGGAGACTTCTACGGAGCAGTGACGGCCGGGGAAGAAGATCCCGGTGCTGCTGGCACAGCGGAGCAGGGAGGGTTGTGAGTGCTTTGCTGTCAGGGCGATGCGGTGGGCTGGAGGGGCGTCCCGGGGCGCGATGTGGGGTGAGCTTGGGCCGTGGGGTGCGGGTGCCCAGCAGCGCCCCGGGGACTCGGAGCCGCCGTCCCGCTGCCCAGCGGCGTGCGGAGCGACAAGCGGGGTGCGGAGCGGGGTGCGGAGAGGGGTGCAGAGCTGTGGTCCCCCAGAGCGGGATGCGGAGTGAGGAGCGGGGTGCGGAGCGGGGTGCGGGATGAGGAGCGGGGTGCAGAGCGGGGTGCGGAGCGGGGTGCAGAGCTGTGGTCCCCCAGAGCGGGATGCGGAGTGAGGAGCGGGGTGCGGAGCGGGGTGCGGAGCCGTGGTCCCGCGGAGCTGGGCACGGAGCGGACCGGCCGCTGTCCCCGCTCTCCGCTGCTCCGGACACCGCAGCCGCGCCCCGCCCGGCTGTCGCCCTTGTCCCGCCGTGGCCGTGCCGGAGCTTGGCGGCCCCAGACCCGGGGCGCCCTGAGCCACTGGGCTCTCCCCGCAGGGACACTGCGCTCTCCCAGCTGGCTCACCGGGCGCTCCCCACTGCCCTGTTTTTTCTGCCCAAACCGGGCTCCGGACACCTGAGGCTGCAGGATTCAGGCTGAGGAGCGGCAGATTGGCGGTGCCGTGGCTCCCTCTCACCCATCAGGTTTATAGTTCTGCCTGGAGAGCCAAGAGCCGTGCTCGGTGTTTCCAAAGTCACTGCTGAACTTTGGAAGACTGTGGACACGGGGCCCGGGCTGCAGAGCGGATCTCCGAAGTCCCTTAGCAGCAAAGTGCTTAAATGTGCTTTTACAGCGCCCACGGGAGCGCCCGCTGAGAGCAGAGATCACTCGCAGCCGGTGATGCCAGTGCCCAGAGCTTTAGGGCTTGTTTGCATTGGCGTTGCCTGTTTCCATCTTGTGTCTTTACGTACCCTCGTCGGTGATTTTACTAGGTTTTTACTGCCGTGCACTCAGGGTTTCCTCCCGCTGGGGCAGAGGTGGGGAGATGGGGACTCACTGCCAAGCCCTGACTCTGGCAGCTCCTCGGGATGGCTCCGTGATGCTGGGCTCTGGGCTCACGGAGGCTGGATTTACTGCTCTGCAGGGCTGTTCTGGTGCTCTGGTCCTGAAGGTTTTGAAGGCAACAAGAAAAGCTGCCAGTGATGCAACACTGTTTAATGATGCCATTTATGGTGGCTCTTTTATTTAGTTAGTGCGGATGAAGAGGCTCTGCGATCTTGCCTGATCATTAATATTGCACATCTCTATGTTTTATGCTTAATTATTTTGTATCCTGCAAACAAATGTTAAACCGAGACCTTAAGTTCTTCAAGAAGATCTGGGAGTTCTTTGGATAAGATACTATTCAGGACAGATATTTCAGAGGGAGTCATTTTCTCCTTTTCGTTTCGAGACTTTCTGAGGAAAGCAGCATGGTCAGGGAACTGGCTTTCTGCAGAACGCTTCTGTCTCCGTGATGCATCTCCAGTGATATTTTATTTATTCTAGCAAAGGGTGAAATCTTCCCAGCTGGTCAGCATGTTTAGGAGACACTTGAGACCTGATTCTTGGTTCTTCCGCTTTCTAGTGAGTATTACAGGTTGTTTTTTATTATTCTGGGTATTTGAGATAATATTAATGTTTCTCTGAATGTTTCAACACATCCTCTCCACCAGGTTGGTCTGTCTAGGAGTCTCCTTGCCTTTGCAGCCCTTGCCAAGAACCAGACTTCTAAAGGTTAGTGTTTTTATCAGCACCCTCTATGTGTTTTACAAGCAATATCCAGCACAGAGAAACAAAAGGTTTTGTCTGGTGGTGCAAACAAAGGTAAAGGAACTTTTTCTATTATCCTGTTTTGTGCCTAAAATGCTGTTTGCAGAGCTGGTATTTGCCAGGCTGTTTGCTCAGCTGCTGCTCTGTGCCCCACTGCAGCTCCAAACCAAACAGATTATTTTGTGCCTGCAAATTGCATCTGCATGTGCAGAAGCCAGGAGGAGCTGGGAAATGGGGACAAAGCAAGAAAAGTTGTTTTTACATAACTGCTTTGAACAAGTTTTTCCGGGGGCCATCCCTAGGCATGGCAGAGGGAGCTTCTCCTCTGCGCTGAGCCTTGTGTGTCCCACGGGAGTGCACCCAGCTCCAGCCTGGGCCGGGGCGCAGTCACACGCATCCCTCAGTTCAGCTCCAGTGTAGTCTGAGCTCGTCTGTCACACTGTGCCCACCGACCGTCCCAAGGGCTGCACGGGGAGATGAGCTCCTGCCAGCAGCTCCTCCAAGATGCACGAGGCAGTGCTTTGAACAGTGGGCTGGAGAGGCTCTCTGTTTCCCCGTGCGATGTGTGTCTTTCTCCAGGTTTTGCTCCTGTCACAATTGAGACCCCAAGACACACGTATGAATATGTGGCCACTGCTCTGGACTGGTGGCAAGCTGACAGGTACTGCGAGCAGCGCTTTGCTCAGCTGCTCTTTGAACCCCAGGACAGTGAGCAAGGCTCCTTCAGCAAACTGCTGCAGTCCCACCACATCAGAGGTTCTGTGTGGCTGAAGGAAAGGGACGGTGTCCTGCACAGAACAAAGAGGAGACGTGAGTATGACTGGACACGGGCTATTTAGAGATGATTTAGACATTCTGAAAAATATGACTGGAGAAGTTGTCCCTTGTTTTTTTATTGTCACTTTATTGGCCTATGCGTCTTCCTTTCTGCTGACTGAAATTTCTCCTTCTAGGTGGCCACACTGTACCAGTCCTGGTATTCAGAGACAAAACAGACACAAAATACGTGAAGGTGCTCTCTGACTTCCCGGCACTGCCTGCTGTCACAGTCTGTGCCCACCTCCAGTGGGACACCAGGACCCAGGACATCGCTACTGTCTTCTCCTACGCCGTGCCCGCGTTCATCAACGAGTTCCAGCTCCGTGGCTGTGTGGATGAGGAAGGCTTTGTTCGCTTTGCTCTCATAGTCCACGGGCACCATTCCCCTTACCTGCCTGTGTTCCGTGCTGATGGGCGGTGGCATCACTTCTGCGTCACCTGGCAGCAGGAGAATGGCACCTGGGCCATCTATGCTGATGGGAAAAGGAGAGCGTCTGCCAGTGGTTTGTGTTCTGCGGGGCCAGCTGCCCCCCAGGCCATCTTTGGCCAGGGGACCTTCATCATTGGGCAGGATCAAGATTCCCTGGGAGGCACCTTCAGGGCGAAGGAGTCCTTCAGTGGGAACATCACTGACTTGCACATCTGGCAGAAAGTCCTCAGCCCCGAGCAGATTGAGAAAGTTCGCTCGTGCTGGGTGGTAGAGCAAGACCTTGTTTTTGGGTGGAGCTCAAACGCCCTGGAAGTGGAGAGCACCGTTCAGGCAGTGACCACACAGCTCCTTTGCCCTGGTAAGTCTCTATCCTCGTGGCTACTGTCCTGGTTCATAAGGCATAGCCCACGGTGTTTGTTGTACCAGGGCCTGTGGATCGCAGCAGGAAAGGGGATACCTGCTGGGGATGGCGTGTCCTGGGAGACCCTTCTGTCTGCCTGTGTTTCCACAGGGCCTGTTGAGGAATGCAGAGTCTTGGAAATTGGCAGCAGTGGATTCAGTTATGCGTCTTGTCTGCAGACTTTGCCTTTCCTCTGTCGCTACAGCAAGGGTACAGCATCTGTTGGTTATTTATGCATGGCTGCCACTGCACGCGCTCCTGGAGGTCCTGCCTGGGGTGGTGGCCAGGGATGGGGAGGCCCCTGCTCCAAAGGGCTCTCGTACAAACCCTCCAGGGCTGGCACTTTGCTCCAGCTGCCTGCACTCTGGCAGGGGGTTTGGCTCTCCCCCAGCTGAGCAGTGGTGCTGCACCTTCCATGGCTTCTGGGTGCAGTGCTGTGAGTGCCTCCCAATCCAGGCATTCCCACATTTGTTGGCCAGGGAAGCATGGGAAGAGACAGAAAAGGAGAGTGAAATTGTCTCTCCAGATGGGATCTTGTGCTAAAAATAAAATACAGCTGTGCAGTCTCCTTGTCCTGCCTGTCCTGCAGACTTAGCCACCATCTGAGGACCATTGCCCAGGCTGTGAACGTGGCCTGTGTTAACCATGCTGTTGGACACCACAGCAGTGGTTCTGGTTCTGCTTTGTCCCCAGATGCGTACTGGCAACTGAAAAGAGCTCAGCTGGAGTCCAGTCGCTCGCTCGCCCGCTGCGTGAACGGCCTTGCAGTGAGGACTGTGGTGAGTCCTGCAGCCCCAGCAGTGGCAGCTGGCACCTGCAGCAGGCAGGAGCTGCTGGGGTGGAGGTGCTGGCACCTGGTGCTCTTTGAGGTCACTTTGCCAGCAGTTGTGCCTGGGACCTTTCCTCAGCCGCTGTGGGAGATTGTGACCAACACAGCTGTAACTTCTGCTGTGATCAAACAAGCAGTGTTGCTTCAGATTCATTCCTCTCACTGAGGACGGGAGTTTGGACAAGAGATCCCTTCCCTCAAGATATTCCTGGTTGGCCAGACGGGTGTCCTGATGCCAGCAAGGGCATGCAGGGCATTGCCAAGGCACAGCTGATGATCAGGGAGAGTCAGGGCTCTGCACTGAACTAAACCA